>NW_016161154.1:13216-18857 GCF_001687245.7 Rhagoletis zephyria
AGCGCATGCAATACAAAGCATTCGATTTAATTGACAATAGTCAAACTACATAACGTAGACCTAAAATTTCTACAGCGAAAGTAGAACTTTTAAACCGATTTTAAGCGGTCGTTATTCATATACCCACATACATACATTCATATATTACTTTTCATATCAATTCAAGTGTATTACATGCGCCCCACGCTTTTCATTTTCAATTTCATAGATTGTTAATTTTATTTAAAGAAATGGCGTGTCGTCTATTTCCGGTGTAGCAAACGTAGTACATAGGGCGACATCTAGATGTCATCTACCTCGCCCTATTCACTATGCTTTTTTATAGGAGCTTTTCAAAGCTTTGCTTTGGTGTCGGAACACAACATTGAAAGTTTCTGGATCCACAACATTGAAAGTTTCTGGAACACAACATTGCAAGTTGATAAAAGCGTTGTAAAATCACATATCTGAGTAAACAGTTGTATTGAGCTATATGTTAATGTGAACCTATTTCAATAATTTTAAGGAATAATTAAGGTAATATTAAAAAACTGTTATGTGCAACATTTAGTAAAATAACTTCAAAACTGAGGGAGTTATTTGTAAAATAGTTAAAATTTAATCAAACTTTGAATTTAGAACGTCC
Organism: Rhagoletis zephyria; assembly: GCF_001687245.7. Taxonomy (NCBI): domain Eukaryota; kingdom Metazoa; phylum Arthropoda; class Insecta; order Diptera; family Tephritidae; genus Rhagoletis; species Rhagoletis zephyria. The sequence continues at coordinate 13,842 of NW_016161154.1, forward strand.
TAATTAAGTGAGTTCAACTTTCAAAATCTCTGCTCAAAGTTTACAACTTGAACAGTGTAATTTGATCACAGCTTATTCTTTTGTTTTCTATTTCATGTTTATTCCGCGTTTAACTTTTGAAGCAGTTGATGAAAATTAATTACACTTATATTAATCGATTTATTAAAAGATTATGAATAAAATGATATATAAAACATAGGTGTGCTCACTAATTTAAAAATTAAATTTTTTTTGAAAGTGTACCAATTTTTTAGATATGCCCATATGATCATTCTTTTTCGCTTTATTCCGTATTCGAAAAATTATATGTTTCAATGTACACATCGATTTGAATACATGATTTAGATTTAGATAACATTTTTATCAATTTATTTGAGTNAAAAGATTATGAATAAAATGATATATAAAACATAGGTGTGCTCACTAATTTAAAAATTAAATTTTTTTTGAAAGTGTACCTATTTTTTAGATATGCCCATATGATCATTCTTTTTCGCTTTATTCCGTATTCGAAAAATTATATGTTTCAATGGACACATCGATTTGAATACATGATTTAGATTTAGATAACATTTTTATCAATTTATTTGAGTAAAAAAAAACATTTAGGTTATTGTTTGTATTTTTGTCGATTTTAAATTTGGTACCCCAAAATAATTGATATCAAATAAAACACCTCTTTGAGTTAAAATTTTTGAGTGACGAAAGCTGAACTAGAAACACAAAATTTATGATATCAATTTCGTGACAAAAATTATATGAATTTTTTAACTGCTTTTGAAGCGTACGGAAAATCTTTTATTATTTATTCGGAACGAACGAAATTCCGTCTACTGCTAGAAACACAAAATAAGAAACAGAACTTTTGCAACGATTCGTATGAATAAAAAAGATTTTCCCTACGTTTCAAAGACAGTTAAAAAATGCGTATAATTTTCGTCACGAAATTGATATCATAAAGTTTGTGTTTCTAGTTCAGCTTTCGTCACTCGAAAATCTTACCTCAAAGAGGTGTTTTATTTGATATACTTTTACCGAAGAAGGTATTAGAGCGGATGATAAAGGTTTTGAAACAAATAAAAAATATAAAAATTCCAACCAAGCTACAATCAGTTCAGAGTTTTCTTGGGCTTTGTACGTATTTTCGGAAGTTTGTAAAAGATTTTTCTTTAATTGCATAACCTTTATATGATTTAACAAAAATAGACAAAAAGTTCCAGTTTGGGCAAGCCGAATTGTTATGTTTTGAAAAGCTTAAGCAAAAACTGTTGGTGTCACCTATTTTAAATTTATACGATCCGAATGATGAGACAGAGTTGCATTGTGATGCAAATCGTATAGGGTTTGGGGCAATTTTAATGCAGCGGAAAAAGGATGGGAAAATGCATCCGGTGTTTTATTTTTCTAAAAGAAGTAGTGAAGCAGTGTCAAAATATCATAGTTTCGAGCTAGCAACTATATCAATAATTTATGCACTCAAAAGGTTTAGAGTTTATTTGCAAGGTTTGAAATTCAAAATAATTACGGAATGTAATTCGTTAACTTTGACTTTAAATGAAAAAATTATAGTTAAAAAACTAAAAACACGCTTCTATTACAACAAGAACTAAAAAGTATAAAATAATTTGTAGATATAGCGATTCCGTTTAAGAAAAATAGGAAGTTCCCTGACTTGATTTAATTTAACTTTTTTAAATTAGCTAAAAGTAGGATTAAAGTGATCGGCCCTTAGTCATAGTCGAAATAAATTCCACTGTAAAGTTAGCTGCAGCATATTGAAATAATTTTCAATGCGAACTCTGTAAAAAATTGCACCGAACTTTACAGTGGACTTTATTTTGACTATGACTACGGGCCAATCACTTTAATCCTATTTTTAGCTAATTTAAAAAAGTTAAATTAAATCAAGTTAGGGAACTTCCTATTCTTCTTAAACGGAATCGCTACATCTATAAATAAAATAAAGTTTTTTAACTATAATTTTATTTTCTACTTTTTAGTTTTTTGAAATTTTGCAATTAATATTATACTGTCTGTCCATTTCTTTCAATGCGAAGAAAATTTTCCACACCCTGCTTCTTAGCTATACTTTTTGCCTAACGTGCGAGATTTAACCTTAACAAACGAAATTTTCAATGTATTTCAATTAAATAGGTAATATACATATTCTGAATATAAACCAAATCGGAGCACAGATGCCGATTTTTTAATTATATAGACTCGCGCGCCACATAACTGCCAAAACTTTTTGTGTAGTTATTTCAATTCATGTAAGCAATATGCATTCGAAGTGTGAACTTAATCGGATCATAAATACGGTTTTTGCAAATATCTCGACTCCTGCGCCACCTATCAGCAAAATGTTTTGCGGATTTATTTCTTTTCACGCAAGTAATGTATGTTCTAAATATGAACCAGATCAGTCTATAAATGCGGTTTTTACAAATATCTCGACTCCTGCGCCACCTATCGGAAAATTTTTTTGGATTTATTTTTTTTCATATAATAATTAATATATGTTCCAAATATGAACCAAATCAGACTATAAATGCGGGTTTTACAAATATCTCGACTCCTGCGCCACCTGGCGGACTAAGTCATATTTTATATTGCATTGTCCTCGAGTGCTGAGCTAAGTTTGAAGTTTCAAGTCTGTAGCTCATCGGGAAGTTTGTTAAATATTGACTGCAAAGTTCCAGGACATACAAAGATATATACATAAGCATTACAATTTTCAGAATTAATGCATTGAAATATTCATTTGCATTAAATTTCATAAATTAATGCATTAATTTTTCACATTAACATTATTGCTTTAAATACCATTAAAGCATTAAAAAATTAATGCATTTTTCACAACTCTGGTACATACATAGTACATACATCTGCTTTTGCTTAAGGTTATATTTTTTGTCTTTTTTCTATGTAGATCCCTACCTCTACACCTGTTCGTTCTAATTACATTTATGTTATTCTGTATTCGATAGTAACATCTAATAATATATCGATAACAAACCCGATACAAATATCGATATCAATATCGATAAAAAATTTCGATAGCAAAATTAATAATAATATTGGTATCAAAATCGATTAGAAAATCGATAAAAATATCGATAACAAATTCGTTAAAATTATCAATAACAAAATCGGTTAAAATATCGATAAAAAAATCGATAGATAATCGATAACAAAAATCTAAAATCTACAAAATCGATAAATAATCGATAACAAAATCGGTAACAATATCGATTATTATATCGATAAGTCCCGAGAATCCCGAAAATCTCTAAAATCCCAAAATAGTTCCCAGATTGAATCTCTGTGCCTCTATCTATGTATATCCTTGTCTCTATAATTACCTTTATTTTAATCTTTCTTCCTTTATCTTTTTCTTTACTTTTATCGGTATCCTCATCGCCAAGCAAAGAGTGATGGACCAGAAACGTAAAGCAAAGGGTAAATTGACGACTCATATTTTTGGTGATGCTAGCGGAAACAAAAACAACATCTACATAAACGACAGTCTCACTAGCTACAACCGAGCTTTGCTTACAGTGGCGAAAAAAACAAAAAAAGAGAAAAATTACAAGTGGGTGAAAAATGGAAGAATTTTGTTAAAAAAGTCTGATGGTGGCGAAGTTGTTTTTTTTAAAAACTTTTGACGATTTGTCAAAAGTCAAGTAGCAGTAATTATTATTATTAATTTAAATTTTATATAATGTTTTTTAGAAATTTTTTAGATAAAAACAACTACGCCGCAGTCAAACCTATTAGCGATTCGAATTTTTTATTTAATTTAAATAACTCTTTTACGGTAATTCACCAAAATATACGAAGTCTTCGGCAAAATTTTGATTTATTGCTCTGCAATCTAGAGGTGTTTAAAAACCCTCCGGATTTAATTTTTGTTTCCGAAATCTGGATATACTCTAATGAAACCTGTGATTTTACAATACCTGGTTATAATTTTTTTGCAAACACTAATGACTCTTATTCTGCAGGTGGTGTTGGAGTTTTTGTGCGTAGCAGTTACGAATGTGATTTTATTAATTATAACGTCACTAGCGCGGATATTTTAAAAGTTACATTAAGTATCTCCAAAAGGCTTTTTAGTTTTATGTGTGTTTATAGACTGCATGCGGTCTGTGTTCAAACGTTTTTGGAAGAGTTTTCAGGTCTTTTTTGTAGTGAAAATTCTGGCAATATTGCTATATTAGGAGATTTTAATTTAGATATACTAAACCTAAATGCTACAACAGATAGTTACCTTACCCTTATGGCGAATCATGGCCAAAAATCATACTTAAGCGAACCAACTCGTATTATTTCTGGAAGTTGCCTTGATCACATTTTCTGTCGGAGTAGTTCTGATACTAACTTTAATAGCCTAAACGTTGATTTAAATATTACAGACCATACCATGACAGGTTTAATAATAAATAATGTTAGCAAAAACAGCAATAGTTCAAATGAGGTTAATTCTAACTTTAACAAAATAAATTTCGGTTTGCTTAACCTACGGTTACGGTTTGAATCTTGGGACGTAGCATATACGGAGGGAAATGTATCATATGCTTACAATATGTTTTTAAGCATTCTGCAAGGTCACATTAAGGCTGCAAGTTTTCCTTATAAACAAGGTAGCNAAGGTCACATTAAGGCTGCAAGTTTTCCTTATAACCAAGGTAGGAAGCAATCAAAAATCAAACCCTGGATTAGCAATGAGCTGGTGAAAAAAATTCGTCTAAAAAATAAATTAGGTACAAAGAGTCATAAGCACCCGTCCAATGCTAACCTTCGTAGCCGATATCTGAAGCTATGCAGGGACTTGAGAAAAGAAGTCCGTTTGGCGCGAGATACGTATTATCGTAACGCGTTAAGGTCCTCGTATGGTAACTCAAAAAAAGAATGGGATATCGTTAACAGTCTTCTTAATCGCAAGAGCAAAACAAATAGTAAAGAAATTCGTTTATGTGATAGTGGAGAGATTTACGATGACGCCGAAGTAATAGC
>NW_016161154.1:25031-28777 GCF_001687245.7 Rhagoletis zephyria
AATTTGTACCAAACTCGGTGTGGTTATTGTACTTGCCACATAGAAGCAAAACATTGAAAATTATTGAAATCGAACTAAATTACGGCCGCTTTTCATATAACAGTAAATTTCAGAAATGCTTGAAACTTCAATATTTCAAAATTTAAGGACGCTAATTTACTCAAAATGGATACACCCCGGTTTACCATGTAGCGGTAGCTTTCGGAAAGGTGAAAAACATATATTTAATATTTGCGCCGGGTATTTAATGTTCGGCTCCGCCCGAACTTAGACTTTTTTACTTGTTACTTTTGCCTTTATCCTTTTCTTTATCTATGTACGTACTCAAATTTACTTTCATTCCTGTATTGGTCTTTTTCTAAGTGTTATTCTTTAACATTTTATTAGCAAGTTTTTTTTTTTAAATTAATAACATAAGTACATTCTAGAAGCACTTGCTTCCGTCCCAGCCATTTCCATTGCACCATTTCCGTGTGCAATTTCCGTTGAATTTGCCAATTTACTCCCAACCAACCAACGCAAAGAAGTTTCACTTCAAAAAGAAATGAACCCAAGGTGGGCGTTAGAACTTCAAAATTGTGATTATGTATTAGAACATCGGTCAGGCAGTCGTATGCAAAATATAGACGCACTTAGCCATTGTAATAATATTCTCGTTTTAGAAAGTAATATATTTGAGGAGAATGTGATTATTTGTCAAAACAAGGATCGGAAGTTAAAGGAGTTGCGTGACCTATTAGAACAAAACGAGCATAATTTATATGAAATGCGTAATGGTGTGATTTATAGGAAAAAGGAGAAGGGGTCGGTTTTATTCTATGTTCCAGAAGAAATGGAAAGCCATGTGTGATATAAATAATATGACGAAATGGGACAATTAGGGATAGACAAAACAATGGACATTATTTCGAAAAGTTACTGGTTTTCGCGGATGAAACAAAAAATTACGAATCATATACAAAATTGTTTGCAGTGTATAACATTTTCAGCTAAACATGGTCGAGAAGAAGAGTTTTTGCATACTACACCAAAAGGAAGTATACCTTTTGAGGTGGTACCTGTAGATNCAGTGTATAACATTTTCAGCTAAACATGGTCGAGAAGAAGAGTTTTTGCACTACACCAAAAGGAAGTATACCTTTTGAGGTGGTACCTGTAGACTATTTCGGCCCGATTGATAATTCAAGAGCGTTGAAACATATACTAGTTGTGGTGGATGCGTTTACAAAGGTTGTAAGATTATATCCGACAAAAACTAAAGAGGTAATTCGTGTACTAAAACATTATTGTCGGTCGTATAGCCGTCCAAAAACCATAGTGTCTGATAGGGGTAGCTGCTTTACTTCGGTTGAGTTTTCAAAGTTTTTGGAAGAAGAGAATATTAAACATATTAAGATAGCTACAGGGTCGCCACAAGCAAATGGCCAAGTTGAAAGGGTAAATAGAAACATAGGTCCTATGATTGCAAAACTTTAAAGTTGGGATAAAAATGTTTATTGGGAAAATGTAGTAGAAACTGTTGAATTTGCTTTAAACAGCACTTTACATAGGACTATAAAAGAGTATCCTAGTGTAATGTTGTTTGGGGCTGAATAGGTTCAGTGTCAGGAACAAAGCTCTTTTGCGGATATTAGGGTTAGTGCGGCAGAAAATGAAAAAAAGTTGCAAAAATACAATGAAGAGTATGTAACTAGCAAGCGGATGGTTCCGAACATATTTAAAGAGGGGGATTACGTAATGTTGAAAAAATTCGATTCGCATACTGGTGCGCTGAAAAAGTTAATTCCAAAGTTTAAAGGTCCATACATGATAGCTAGAGTGTTAAAAAATGATCGTTGTGTGGTGAAAGATGTTGAAGGATTTCAGCAATCGAGGACACCTTATGTTGGTGTATGGGCAATAGGAAATTTACGGCCGTGGTTTGGTAAATTAGGAGACCAGGAGATCTCAATTGTCAGGATGGCCGCATTATAGCATGTAGGATATTGTACTGTATTATTTTGTACTTGTGCATGATATTGTGTAGTGATCTGGTTTCATACGATTAACATAACAGTTCGCTAACATATTTTCATTTACATTTCCCCTATATATATTTATGTGTTTGTGTTTCTTCCCACTAGAACTTGAATGGAGATCTCCCTAAGTGACGAATAAAAGAGTACCCCCCTTGACCTGATTTCGAATCAATAAGAGATCCGAAGCTAGCAATTAAAGAATGCTCCCTGAGGCATGATTTGGGAGCAATAAACGAGATTAGTCGGTTTTGCACTCCTGTATTTACTCACTTAAGAGTATAATGGGAGATCTCCCAAGTGAGCAATAAAAGTATCCTCCGGGATACATGATTTCGGAGGTATAAGCGAGATTTGTTGGTTTTGTACTCCGTTATTACTCGCTTAGGAGCAAAAATCGATGTCTCCTAAGCGAGCAATCCAGGAATATTCTTTTGGATTGATAAGAGAGCTATACGCACCTGCTTCAACATAATTTTGTGTTTTGGAAAGTGTATGAAGAAAGCAAGACAGATAACTGATGTGTACATTCATACTTACATACATATGTATTTCTTATTGAAAAATTAAAATCAGGAAACAATCCAATAAATTGGAGAGCCAATCTTTAGAGCCGCTGGTATGTATGGCAGCATTTGTTTAAACTTATTTATAAATGATTATATTATTTAACCCACAATATATTTCAGATTACGTGGCCAGCAATTAAGGCGTCTAAGTTTTAGCGTTGCAATCTTGCCCCGCCCAGAAAACTTACTGGGATTATATAAAAGTATATATGTATGTATGTATAATGTTTGAGTTGGTCTTTACTGTTCGATGTCCGTTTTCTAATTTTAGTTAATAACTAGCGGTATCCCGGTGTGCTTCTCTACACCAAATATTGAAAAATTGATGAAAAATCCTGGAATTTTTCTATATGAAGATTTATCATTTGTTTTTTTTTCAAAATGTTTGATTCTTTATTTTGAATCTTAATCCAACACATTTGGATATACAACATTTTTTGTTTTTCCATCTTGGGTATGAATAAATAAACAATTTGGAATGCCAACTCTTGAACAGGCCACGTATAGCTGTCCGTGCGAAAAGCACGGCTCCTCCAAATTCAATCTGCATACTTGAAGAGTTTGTCCTGGAGCCTTGTTGACGGACATGCCAAATGCTAGACGCACTGGGAATTGCAAACGCTTGAATTCAAACGTCATGTCTGTTTTTATCAGTGGAATACGTGGTATGAGCACAATTTCACATTTCGCTTTCACAGTCAGTATTGTTGCTTCAACTAAATTCGCCATCAATTTTTTTACTGCCAGTCTTGTGCCATTACACAGAGCATTTAATTTCCGTAGGAAAATAATTGATGAGCCGACCTTTAAATTCAAACAATGTGGTGGCATACAGAGCTGGGTAAATGCAATTACATTACAATTACAATAACATTCCTCAGTAATTGTAATTAGGATTCAATTCCTTTAGTTCACTGCAAAGGAATCGATTACTTTTTCAATTCCTTGAAGTAATTTCAAATGGAATTGTTTTTTTCTTTAATTCCATTACAAGGAATTTCATATTGTAATTGGAATAAATTACGTGCTAGTAATGTAATTTCTTTTATTTCAATTCCTTTGAAAGGAATTGAAAATGTAATTTTTTTTCCAATTCCTTTGAAAGGAATTGAAAATGTAATTGATTTTTTTTCCAATTCCATTCCTCAAAGTAATTTAAAAA
>NW_016161154.1:31254-37887 GCF_001687245.7 Rhagoletis zephyria
TATTTATTTATGTTTTTTTTCTGTTTTTGTAATAATTAGCTTAAATCTTGTATTTATGTGCATAAGTATGTATATATGTATATCGTCGTTTAAAGTGCAAAACCGCGTATCAGCAAAATGCAAAACCACGTATGTGAGGTTGCATAAATTATTATTTATAAAGAAATCGCATATCTGGATAGCATATTTCAGGACGAATGGATAAGGATTGAGCCAATAGCTTGTGTGACCAAATCCAATTTTTGGCAGCCAATGTCAGTTACGCGGTTTTGCAGAATGACGATACGCGGTTTTGTACTTTAAACGACGATATGATTAAAAAATTAAATAAATGAATAGCGTAAAAAGCAAAATCTTTTTAGCTTATGTAAAATGCTCGTTATGGAGCAATGTGGGAGTAGTCTTCCATTACTCCATGAGGAGGAATTCGGGAGTATAGAGACGCTCTTTTATTACCCGTACATGAGGCTTCCGGGATGACTCTTGTGGGAGTACTCCCTTACTACTCGTTAGGGAGGAATGTGGGATGTTTTCTATGTGCACTCCCTTGTTGTCTTTTTGGGAGGTTTCTGGGAGGTAACTAAGGGAGTACTCCCGTATTGCTCCATTAGGAAGTTTGTGGGATGATATTTCTGTGTGTGCTCCCCGATTGCTCGTTTAGGAGGTAAAAGGGATTACTCCCCCTCCTAGGACATCCAATGTTAAAAGGAGTATACAAAATTACATGCTTATACACAGAAGCATAGGGAGCAATGGGGAGTATTCGTATACTCCCAAGAGAGTACTCATCGAGCAAAAGTACGATGCTCCCAACTTCTACTGGGTTGTCTGTTTGAATATTGTATATGTATGTTTTATTCAGCCCACTAGAACTTGAAGTGAGATCTCCCTATATGAGAAATAAAAGAGTACTCCTCTTAACCTGATTTGGGAGACAGATTTGTCGGTTTTGTACTCCTTTATTACTCGCTTAGAAGTCAAATAGGAGATCTCCTAAGCGAGCAAATAAAGAATGCTCTCTGAAGCATGATTTAGGAGCATTAAACGAGATTTTTCGGTTTTTTTTACTCCTATATTGTTCGCTTAGGAGAGTAATGGGATATATTCTAAGCGAACAGTTAAGTTCTGAATGAACTCCTGATTGCTCATTTAGGAGGTAAAAGGGATTACTCGCCACCCTAGGACATCCCCTGTTAAAGGGAGTATACAAAATTACATGCTTATACACAGAAGCATAGGGAGCAATGGGGAGTAGTCCTATACTCCAAGGGAGTACTCACCGAGCAATCGTGCGATGATCCCAAGTTCTATTGGGAGGTTTATTTGAAAATATGTTTGTGTGTTGAAATGTGTGCTTTCATGTTGTAAAATATTTGTATGCAGTGTTGCCGTTTTGGTTACTTTTAACCAATTTTGGTTATTTTTTTCTTGCCTGTGAAGTTGTTAAGATCCTTCCCATTTTGGTTATTTTTAAAACATTTACTGTAGTTTTTAATTTTTTTATACATACAATAATTAAATCTTTGAAAAATAGTATAAAAAATACATTTATTCTGGTCAATATGATTATTTAAATGAAGTTATTACTGCTAAAATGGCATCTCAAGATTCGACCTATTCCAATAATAATCACGTGTTTAGATATGCAAAAGAACATGTAAAAGTTCGAGGGTGCAACTATTGGTCCATGTCTTTAATAAATCGTGGTGAATTAATCGCCAAGTTTTTTAAACGGATCGGTTCTTTGCACACACCTACATAGTAGGGGTCTTCATCTAAAGTGGTAAAGGGATAAATTGTTTATCCGTAAAGGGATAAATTGTTTATCCGTAAAGGGATAAATTGTTTATTCCGCTTTCATGAACGCACCTTGGTAAATAACTGCACAAAATTGTTTATTATTTAACTTATCTGGCTAGTTACGTTTCATTCTTACCTCGTCCATTTTTCTAATTTGCTTTTTCTGTGTTCGTAGCAAAATCAACCACCTGGCAGTCTGTCAGGGTTGAATTTTGCTGAAATTTATACGTTTAACCACCAAAATCGTTTGATAAAGCGATAAACTTTCGTTAAATAGATGTCCATACAAAGTTTGACTGTTCATTTATCAAAATGATAATTTTATCAAGTTTATCAACAGTTTATCACTTTTGATGAAGACCCCTAGTATGTACCTGAAATGGCATTTGAATAATACGAGAGTCATTAAAAAGCCGCGAAAAATTATTAGTATTCCGCGCAAAATTGGTACTTCAAGTTAATTTATACGGGCTCATTGCTATGGATAAGTGAACAAAAAATGCACAATTTTGGTTTTATTTTGCATAATATGATTTCCAAAAAACTTTTAAATTAGGCGCGTTATAAGACATAGCCCATCTACACCTGTCGAGGTTGATTAGAGTAGCCGCAACAGTGGAACCCTCATTAGTGAAACTAAGTGAGAATATTTGGAATGAATGTATTAATATTGTTTACATATGAATGTATTTGTTTTATAATATACAGAATACATAATATAAATGGTAGGCTAAAGACTACTTTAAATGAATACATACTCACATAGTACATATATAAATACCTGGTATATGCGGAATCCAATACCACGTCATGTATGTACAATACAAAAGGGATTTGGTTATTATTTTTCTATTACTGTTTTCTTTATTAATTTAAGTTAAGATTAATAATAATAATCTTACAGTAAGTAAGTTCAAGGGAAATACCATTCCACAGTTTTGAAAAAATCGGTTTTTTGCGCTTTGGCGTATACGAGGTATTTCGCGGTGAGGGACGATAAAGTTCAATACAGTCCAATTTTTAATTGTTTGNCATTACTGTTTTCTTTATTAATTTAAGTTAAGATTAATAATAATAATCTTACAGTAAGTAAGTTCAAGGGAAATACCATTCCACAGTTTTGAAAAAATCGGTTTTTTGCGCTTTGGCGTATACGAGGTATTTCGCGGTGAGGGACGATAAAGTTCAATACAGTCCAATTTTTAATTGTTTGATCTTAATTATAAAATATATACAATGTGGTTGTTCACGCTAATTAGGTATTTCATCGATTCTTACAAAGAAGTTGGAAACTGTGTACCTATGTACTTATTTAAAAACGTCATTTAGAGTCTGGTAATATTTACGAAGATATTAACATACATATGCACCTAATACGGGAAGCCTGATTTTCTTAAATATGTATTTATATATATGAATGTATTTCATTCATTTTCAGCGCTAAAAAGATTTACTTTTCAAAAATGCAAATAAAAATTGATTTTTTATTGAAATCCATCGAGATAATAATCAGATTAGACTGAATTGGTATTCAAAAGCTGTAGCCTCATCTAGGATGATAAATTTTCATTCAAATCACCCATGGAGTCAAAAGAAAAATACTGCCATGAACTTAATTAAAAAAAATTTATAAAGTCAGCGACCAGGAGTTCAGAAAAGAGAACAAGCAGAAAATTAAAACCATCTTATATAAAAACGGATACCCTGGCGCGCTCATAGAAAGATTCATAGCAACAACAATTAACAAACTAGAAGGAGCGAACAACAATATGAAAAATAAAAATGATAATAGAATATTTACTGGCATAACATACATACCAGGTTTAACGGACAACTAGGGATGTTACGATACAAGTAAATACAAGTAGGTACTCGATACTTTCATCTTGAAACCAAGTACTTTTGGCATCGATACTTTTACCAAATACAATAAGTAGGTATCGGGTAAAAGTACTTGGTATCGGCAAAAAGTACTCATACATAAACTCCCATCGCTTGTAAAGCAAAAGTACGAATGCCAAAATATAAGGTAGAGCCACGATTGAGAGAGGTAGAGCAATAAGTGAGAGCACAATATTCGATCAACTCAAAGCCATTTGAGCAACAGAGCAAACAAAATTTACCGTTGCTATTGTGGTTTGCTATACCTCATTTCATTTGAATTTCATTATCTTGGTGGCGTTGCTTCAACTGAAAGTTAAGCTTGTAGAAACAGTCCGCAGAAAAACTAATTTAGTACGTATTAACCAAAGTATTTTACATACAACATATTTGTGAAATGGCGCCATCCTCCGAAGTGTGGAGATATTTCACAAAATCTAACTCCTCAGAAGCTTCATGTAAAATGTGCCTAAAGAAGGTCAGATTTTGTGGAAACACATCAAACTTACACAAGCACATGAAAGTGCATGAAATAAATACATCAAAGAATAAGTAAGTAGTTAAATACACTTTAGCTCATCTAATGTTTTTCACTGATTTGGCTTGAGGTACCTTTTTTTTAGCGTTGAGGAAGGTAATGGAAATCCAAAACCACAATGCAGCGAAATAAAAAACATGTTTCAAAATATAAATTCTTACAAAGGTAAATGTAAAACGGTGGGACTTTTATCACACAATACGGGCAAGGGGTTTGGTCAAATTGGATTTAAAACTCATATATGTACATACTATATGAACCAATTAGTGAAAAACATGAGTGAAAAACAGTGTATCGGCCGCCGAATTTATCGGTTACAGCATTTAGCTGTCGAGAAAGTTTTTACTCCGTATTTGAAACTCCGCACGGGAAACCCGTACATCATCCGTATTGTGTGCCAATAGTAGCTCCGTATTTTTTGTTGCAAAATACTAATTTTGGATTAATTTTACAGAAGGTAACTGCAAGCACGAAAAAATAACCACGGCGTTAATCTCCTTTATTTGCAAAGATATGCGGCCAATACAAGTCGTTGAAGGAAGTGGCTTTTTAAAATTAATGCGGATGGCTGCTCCGTTATACAAGGTACCATGCCGAGGAACTATTACTGCGCAAATCGTTGAAAAGTTCAATGCTGTTTCATTAGTATATAAAAAGCGTTTGGAAAATGTTAGTGAATTTTGCATCACTGCTGATGTATGGACGGAAACTATGGCGGAAAAATCATACTTAGGCGTTACGGCCCATTTTTTAGAAGGCATTAATCGAATTGACATGGTATTGGCCACACGTGAGTTGAGTCAAAAGCATACGGCTGTATATATAGCAAAGACAATGTCTGATATTTTTGAAGAATGGCACATATTACCGGAAAAAATCCGATGCATCGTAACAGATAACGGTGCTAATATGACGGCGGCTGTCAAGAAGATAGTTCAAGAAAAAAATTGTTTACCTTGCTTTCCACATACAATTAATTTAGTTGTAGAAAGCGGTCTCAAACAAGAAACAGTGAAAAGTTTGATCGTTAAGGTTAGAGAAATTGTAAAATTTATAAAAAACTGCGTTAAGAGATCGGATATCTTAAGAAAGTTGCAAATGCGTAATGGAGAACCTGAGGGTTCAGTTAAAAAATTGATATTAGACGTTAACACTCGATGGAATTCAGTATACTATATGCTTGAGCGATTTTTGGAAATGCTTTCACTGTGCTCGGAAATTATTTTTCAAGAAACTGGTGACTGCCCAGAAATGGTTAATTCTTCTGAAGTTGAAATCATTAAGCAAATAATTGTCTTGTTAAAACCATTCGAATACATATCTAGGGACTCTTGCGCAGAAAACTATGTAACGATTTCGAAACTGATACCCATGATTAGCTGTTTAAAAACAAAACTTTCAGAATTTTCATCGAATTTACCTCTTTTAATCCTCTTGAAGGAAAAATTTGAAAGCGATATTTTAAAAAGATTTGGGACTATCGAACATAATTCGCACGCAGCCATTGCAACATTATTGGACCCACGCTTTAAAAATATACATTTTAAAGACGCAAGCGCATGTGGGAGAGCAATTCAAAAGCTTAAACACTTACTAAATGATCCAAATTCGACTGATACCCAATCGGAAGCAGAGGACAGTGTCCAAAATGAATATGATTTTTGGAGTTCCCATAAAAAAATGGCTGCAACACAAAAAAACTGTAAAAATGAAAAAGATATTGTGTCGATTTACTTATCGTCCACTTTATCATCGCTTAAATCATCGCCCTTGGAAGATTGGGAAGAGATGAAAATAATATTTCCCGGCTTATATAAGCAGGCGCGATCATTTCTGCTCCCTGTTGCATCATCCGTACCATGCGAAAGGCTTTTTTCGAAAGCCGGAAGTACAATCACGAAAAACCGTAATCGTCTATTGGGGAAGCACTTAGAAAAACTTTTATTTCTTGGAAACATTCCAGAAGCTGAATTTTTTAATTAACTACCTTTACATATTTAATATGTATGTATTATTAAAAAAGAATTGACTTTAAACGAGAATAGTAGTAAGGTATTTTCTTCAAATATGTTTTCAAAACATTACAGTATATGTATTCACTTGGTACATGAAAAATACCAAAAAGCCTTAATAAACAAATCTTTAATACAAATGTATTTGTCTTTTTATTATTTGCTTGCTTGACGATTGTTAAATCGTTTGGATAGAGAGACATCATTTTGGACATCTTTAATTGGATCTTCACGGTCAACCTAAAATTTTTGAGTAAAAGTAGCAAGCTAGCTGGCGGAAAATGAGTAAATAAAAGTACATACTCGATACTTTTTGGTTGGTATCGGCTTGGTATCGATGCCTTTTCAGAAAAATACTTCCAAGTATAAGTATCGATACTAAAGGTTATTTTCACATCCCTA
>NW_016161154.1:37912-38580 GCF_001687245.7 Rhagoletis zephyria
AATGCAGCGAAATAAAAAACATGTTTCAAAATATAAATTCTTACAAAGGTAAATGTAAAACGGTGGGACTTTTATCACACAATACGGGCAAGGGGTTTGGTCCAATTGGATTTAAAACTCATATATGTACATACTATATGAAGTACAATCACGAAAAACCGTAATCGTCTATTGGGGAAGCACTTAGAAAAACTTTTATTTCTTGGAAATATTCCAGAAGCTGAATTTTTTAATTAACTACCTTTACATATTTAATATGTATGTATTATTAAAAAAGAATTGACTTTAAACGAGAATAGTAGTAAGGTATTTTCTTCAAATATGTTTTCAAAACATTACAGTATATGTATTCACTTGGTACATGAAAAATACCAAAAAGCCTTAATAAACAAATCTTTAATACAAATGTATTTGTCTTTTTATTATTTGCTTGCTTGACGATTGTTAAATCGTTTGGATAGAGAGACATCATTTTGGACATCTTTAATTGGATCTTCACGGTCAACCTAAAATTTTTGAGTAAAAGTAGCAAGCTAGCTGGCGGAAAATGAGTAAAAAAAGGTACATACTCGATACTTTTTGGTTGGTATCGGCTTGGTATCGATGCCTTTTCAGAAAAATACTTCCAAGTATAAGTATCGATACTAAAGGTTATTTTCACATCCCTA
>NW_016161154.1:38605-45338 GCF_001687245.7 Rhagoletis zephyria
CAAGTATAAGTATCGATACTAAAGGTTATTTTCACATCCCTACGGACAACAAATCGCTAAGAAAATTTATACATAACGAAACAATAAGTTTTTCGCATCGACCGCATCGCACACTCAACACAGTTTTTACCAAAACAAAAGACAAAATAAACAAAGAACAACAACACAACGTCATATATGAGATTCAATGCAATGGCAAAGCTGACGAACGCTGCAGCAAGGTATACAGTGACGAGCAAAACTGTAACATGGAGTAACACCTTTTCTTTCAGCTGTCGCTATCTTTCCAAGTTCTAACGACATTCATACTGTTGTTCTGTATTTTTATTGGTACATCTTTGCTTCCTCTGTCATAACGATTTGAAGTCAATTCAACAACATTAAATAAACCAGCAGACAAAAATGTAAATTAAGGCATATGTTACAGTTTTGCACTCATGTATTTTTAATAACTTTTTGACAATTTTCACAAAAAAAAAGAATTATTAACACAATGTTCAGTATGGTTTTGCTTTATTTAGTTTCTGGTTGCAATTTGGCATACCTAATGTGCATGTCTGTAAAAATTCTGGAGGTATAGCCTCCCATATATCCTTGGTTTGCTTTCACAGCTCACGTACTCCATTGGACGGACTTGGATACTTAGTAAGATGCGCTTTTAGTTGATTTCGCAAATTCTCGATGAGATTCATGTCCTCGGATTGTGGAGGTCATTTCAAATTAGCAAATTTCAGCTTTTGTTCCAGTCTTTGCGAACATGTGCAGTGTGTTTTGGTTGCTTTTTCAGCAGAAACTCTAATTTTTTCGACTACATCTTGCAAATTTTGTTGAAATATGAACAGATACTGTTCCTTACGCATAATACGTACAAACGGATCAACAACATTTTTGAAATACAACCCCAAACTAATATTGACCGACCACTGTGATTCACAGTTTGCCTTACATGATGCGCTTAGGCTTAATTTGGGCCTTTGTTCCAATACCATGCCCGGCCATCTGCTTAAAAGCTATTAATTTAGTCTTGTCAGACCACATAAGCCTCAATTAAATCTTAAAAATGTGTTTTTTATTGCGTTATGTAAGGCCTAACATATCCCAATAGGCAACGGTCCGGTTTTCGCGCGATGCAGCAAAGCGCTGCCCCACTCGCGCATGTATTTTGATCAAATTTGCTTTTTTCTTCTTTTATGATCCATTTTGCTCAATTTGGCAACTTTTCGCCTCACTATCTACTGATTTGCATTCAATTTTAATACCTTAAGCGCTTCTGTAGTAGTGCCTGCAGCGTTACTTGCTACTAAGTTCACAAGATATCGGACTGTAATATATTTTGACAGACTTCCTTTGTCCTTAGTAACACTTTAGGCTATATTTTTTCTAAGTCTTAACATTTTCATGTGGCAAACTCCACTTTTTTTTGCCACTTTCCCTACGGTCCCGCCTTTTCGCAGTAAATCTATTATTTACATTTATGTTTCCTGATTAACCATATTATTTATTGGTGATCACTTCTTGAATAAATTACAATACAGAAAAAAGTCATCTGACTTCCAACTAAGCAAAAGATAACTGTAAAATGCAAAACTGAGAATGAGTGCAAAACTGTAACATTTGCCTTAACTTTAATTTTTGTCTCCAGGTTTTTTTATTGTTGTTGGATTGACCTCAAATCGTTATGAGAGCGGGAGTAGGGATGTACCAATAAGAATATAGAACAAAAGTGTGAAAGTCGTTAGAACTATGAAAGATAGCGGTGGCTGAAATAAAAAGTGTTACATCATGTTACAGTTTTGCTCGTCACTGTACATAGGAACGACGAAGCGAGCTTTAGGAGTCAGAATCAACGAGCACAAAACAGACGCGAAAAATAGAAATATGACAACTGCATTAGCCCAGCACCTGACAAAAAGCGATCACACAGCGGATTTTGATAATGCAAGAATAGTAGACATCGAGAGGAAAACAAAGAAAAGGATGACATTAGAAGGGCTTCGAATACAGCAACAAATACACTGTGCAATGAATTACAAAGAAGATGTAGATAATATAAATTGCGCATACACAGCGATAATAGCGAGTAATAGACGAACAGCTGGGATAAAGTATTGATGTATTTAAATGTTAAGTGTTAATTTAAAAATGTGATGTCCATAAAATAATTAATGTGATTTTATGTTATTATATGTTAAGGTATGTTTGAAAAACATGTTTTGGTATACACGTTTGTTAATTATGTTTTCTTGTAAAAATAAATAGACTCCCTGAGGAAGACACAATAATGTGTCGAAACGCGTAGGAGGCAGAAAAGAAAAACCAACGTTTTTGCTTTAAAATCAACGGCCGAAAAGCTCCAAATATACAAATCGTAAAAATTGATTTTCTTTGGTATGTAAAATTTGTCTATACGTACTATATAAAAGACTTTGTGATGACCTGAATTGTTAATCTAATAAAAAATTTGGTTATTTTTCCTTACATTTGGTAACTTTTTCATCTAATCTTGGTTAGAAAGTTCTTTGAGCGGAGGCAACACAGTTTGTATGTTTCATTCTGCTTTTTGTATGTACATATATGTGTATAAATGTCCAAGGGCGCTTATACTTGTTTGGCTCGTTGGAAAAATAACGAGTAAGAGTTTTTGAATTGAAAAATGTTTAGTTTGAATCATGATACAAATATTTAAAGGTAGTTTCACTTCTTCTTATCGGCAGAAAATTTTTAGCCTCCAGACAGATGTGCCCAATCTAAGCGAAACGCTGCACCAGCAGCAGTAGAGCGAGTAGTTTATCTGTCTATAAACTATAACAAGGAGCTCTAAGAATTTGTGAATTTTTTTAACTCCCTCTAAGTTTATGCTTCCATAGTGGTTTCATTGACGATAAGCTACTTTTTAACTATTCCTTTGTTCATATGTCCTCTAAAAAGGATCCAAATTAAAGCAACATCCTAATATCTATAATAATATCTCGTGGAACACTGCATATAATGCCAAATTTTTTTGCGGTAAAGTAATTTAAGGTATTTTAAATTAATACTCACTTATTAACAGCTATGCTAATATGATGAATTAAATAAATTTACCTTGCGTGTTGTTATTTTTTAATGCAAACAAAAATCCTTCAAAAAATAATAAAATTTCCAAGGCAATAATTTGTTGTATAAACGTCGTAATCACAGTTTATGTCAAAAAATTTCAAAGTGAAACTACCTTATTTTTTTTGTATCATGGTTTGAATCAGAATAAATGTAATCGTTGAACTGAGCGGACATATTTAATTTTGTCCCAGGCATCCAACA
The DNA here is from genome assembly GCF_001687245.7 of Rhagoletis zephyria. Taxonomy (NCBI): domain Eukaryota; kingdom Metazoa; phylum Arthropoda; class Insecta; order Diptera; family Tephritidae; genus Rhagoletis; species Rhagoletis zephyria. The sequence continues at coordinate 41,906 of NW_016161154.1, forward strand.
GAGCTAAGATTCTGATAATGAAGTAACTACTGTCAAAGCTCTGAACAGAAAATAAATCCAATTAGATTTGCCTCGTTAACATAAGTCCAGTTTAAATCACACTCAATGAAGTTCGTTTTACATAGTATGTAAATACCCTGCAAAAAATTGTGCGACTAATCTCTAAAGAGAGTATTCCGAGATTACTCTCAATCGGGTACAATTGGGCATTAATTAGTCGCAACTAGTCTCATACGAGTACTAATGGAGATCATTAGTCTCGACTCATCTCTTATGAGTATTATTGGAGATCAATTAGTCCCCAACTCATCTCTAACGGGTATTATTAACGATTTAATGATATGTACGCACTTAGTCAATGAAATTTCATGTACGGCGTTGGCATGCAGAGAGAGTATTCGTCTAACAAAACTGAGCACCCCGGTTCGAATCTAAGCTGGCGCAAATTTTTATTTTTATTTTTTAAAAGTGACTAGTCGCTTTTTATACCAATTCGGGTATAAAGGTGAACAATTAGTCTCTTCATAGGACATGCTCGAACAAAAGGGAACAGTCCATTCCATATAAAGAGATCAAAAGTGGTATTAGTCGCATGCTCCTTTGCGATTGCCCCGGAGACATCCCGGATTAGTCCCATTTTTTGCAGGGTATATACATTTTTATACACATAGATATATACATACATACATATGCTGATTTGTTCTTCTACCACGTGGGGAAATCACATCTACCAAAGTTACTGCCATACCTAAACAAAAGCGTTGGGCGGTGCGTTTTCTGCCAAATAGTGTTAACGCCGAAGTACCATACTTAAACAAAAGCTTCAACGCTACGTCACATGCAGAAATAATACCAACAATAAGCATAGCTTTGTTTGTGTTTAACACGAAAATTACAGTTTCGCCGTTTTCTGCAGCCAACTTCACTACCTAACGCCCTGTCAAAATCAGATTTTCCAACCGCTCAGCGTTGACGCAGAGTTATTTCGGTATGCTTTATACAAATTGAATGGGTATCAGAATTTTTTGACAAGCAGACAACGCTGACGCTTTTGTTTAGGCATGGCAGTTAGCCACCCTCAACATTTCTTTCTTCGATGTTAAAAAACATCAGTTTAAAAAGCGATACATCGATGTAAAATTAAGTCAGAAACCTTATTTTAACTCAAAATAGCTAGATTCACATATGTATATGCTTCAAATGTAATTAAATGTGTATGTAGCTATACTTACGTAACTACGACGTACATGAAATCTAAATTTACCCTTCCAATGGTTTTAATAAAATGGATTTTAAAAAGAAAACACATTTTCTCAATTAAAAAAGGATCATTTTAATATATGTACATATACGAACTTCCTTCAAGGAGCATATTTCAATACAAATATAAGCATGTAGCTATAATTATGATGTAGGTACCTTAAATAAATCTTATTTGTTTGCATATAAAAACTTTGAAATGGAGTTCAGGAAAAGAAGCTTTGATAACCTAGTCCCCAGAAGCCTATTTCTATCCTGAGTGATGGTTGCACCAGCTTGCGCGAACAAGCGCTCGCTTGGCACAGACGTGGAAACGATGGTAAGGTATATCATTGCAATCTTTGCAAGTTTTGGGAACAGGGATTTCATATCCTCACAAATTTCAATAGCGTCTCCTTTTATTGGTGTAACAGGAGCCGACAGGGTTGAAAAAAAAAAATTTCCATCGATAACTTAAATTTGTGACACATAATGGCTAGAGGCGTCGCCTGAGTGCATTTTTTCATATATTTATGTATGTGCCAGTTTTACCGTTATATATTTTTTATCTACTCGTTTATTCCATGGGGTATTTATGCTTTATTTAAATTTAAAAATTTAAATTACTATACCGTTTTAAAAATCTGAAAATTCACTGCGGGAAATTGTTGTATTCCCCTTTTGTCTTCGCGTTCTCGTTTTTGCGTTTATATGTTTTGAAAAAAGGTTTTGAACGAACCATTATATCACATTCCTAGGCAAGTTTTGAAAGAATATTTTCGATACTAAATTTTATTAAAACAAAATGTGGCATCGTTAATTAAGAAAGATATGTTCTTAAATATCATAACTTTACGACACTCACATATTGACTAGATTTGACTATTTATTTTATTATATTTTAATTTAATTATTTTAATTATTTTATTATTATTTTAATTTACATTATTTTAATTTAAATGAGCAACGCCTTCATCAAAAAAAAATATTAAAAATCAACGATAAGTCGCAGCTATGTATCTTAAACTTGCGCTTTATTTGAATTGATCGGGCTATAAAACTGCATACTCAATTTATTATTTATTTATTATTTATTTATAGGAAATCTAGNTTTATTATTTATTTACTATTTATTTATAGGAAATCTAGTTAAAAAGCTTTACGAAAGTTTGTTGATTTTGTTTATGTTGCGCAAAGATTAAACCTTGAATTTATACGGGTTTTGTTAAAGTGTAAACTGCATTTTTATAAACAAATAATTAAAACTAGAGTGCTAGTTACTGTCGAAATTCGACAGTTTTTCTAGTTTTAGAAGCCTTGGAGAGGTTTTCTAACTTAACACGTAACGAAACTTATACGGTAGAAATTAACTATCCGGAAAATCTTCTGCTAAAACGTAACTAATTTTGACGTAGAATACGTCTTACCTTACGATATGGGGGCTATGCTGAAATGTTGTAGTTGTAATTTTTAGAGCTTCACGAAAACGATTATTGCACGAGAACTAATGAAGCGATTTCAAAGGAAAGTATAGCGTTTCAAAGATAAAGTTCTAGACCTATCGACTGATTCATTTTTGTAAGTAACCAATTCGGTTTCTGTCGTAAAAACAACGATAAACATTGCCTTAATTTGGGGTCAATTTTGAGCCTTTAAAGTGCTCTAGCAACTTATCGTTGGCAGATAAAACTTTCATTTTCGGGATATAGGTTCTTTGGAGCAGTGGAAATATTATCGTGTACAAATTTTATATAAATTCAACAAATATTGAGCTTTTTTTTCATTACCAAAATGCTCAAAAACCGCTCGAATGATTTTGTTTTTGTGTTCTCTAATCAATAATTCAAGATTTTTCCTTTCGTTTGGTATATGGGAAGTATTGGTTGATATCTTCTTTATATGTTTATTTTGTTCAAATATATGGGCATAAATGATTTTCCATATAAAATCACTTCGTCATTATTTTGCAAACACGTGCATGCATTGGAAGTCAGAGAAGGACAAAAAAAGTATGTATGCGTATGTAATGCGGCTTTTGATAAGCAGATGGCGCGCCATTTATAACCTAACCGCAGCGTATGTACATATGTAAATTGCAGTTAATGTGGATCTGTTTGGTTTCGTTATCGATTTTGTTTTCGATATTGTAATAGATTTTGTCATCGATATTTTTATCGGTTTTGTTATCGATTTT
>NW_016161154.1:54010-54807 GCF_001687245.7 Rhagoletis zephyria
AATATAGCCCCACTTGCCATCCGCTCAGCTTTTCGTACGCGTAAAAACAACAGCTCCACTAAGCACTCTCCGATTATCTACAAACTAAACTCAACCTATGATCGCTCACTTCTATTCAAAGCGATTGCTGGTGCATTTAAATCTGGGCGTAAGTCGTTTACTCTCCGCGATATTGGGGTTGATGCTGATGAGAAGTTTTTCGTGCACGAATGTCTCACAAAAAAGAATCGTGATGTTATGCATTATGCTTCCAATATGAAAAAGCAAAAACGTTTGGTGAGTGCATTTACGATTCATGGGCATGGCTATGTGAGAAAGCACCCGGATAGTGAAGCAGTTAAAGTACTTGACTCTACAAGCGTAGATCACATCGCAGCCGCTACTTAAATTCTAATATACTTTTGTTTGTCTGTGTATATTCTTGTGATGTTAAGTGATTCTGCCTTATTATTATTAATGTCCACTTGTAAGAGAATCTATGCCTATTTATTGCTCCCTCTTATTAATTTTCTCTTCACTTCATATTGCATACATTTTCTCTTCTTGACCTGCCGCTCTCAAGCATCTCTTATTTATCTTCAATTTGATCGATGACCCTAGCGTACACACTAACCAAGACAATCTTAGGCTGGCTCTAAATTTAACGTGCAAGTATAATAAAGGTTTTAATATCTGCCACTTTAATGCTCGAAGCTTAACAATTGACAAACTAGATTTTATTTAAACAATATTTTTTATGAAAGTAGCTCGAGACGTGGTTCAAATCATGTATTCAGAGTTCAACATATGCTATGTGC
>NW_016161155.1:0-1005 GCF_001687245.7 Rhagoletis zephyria
ATAAAGAATGGATTTCTTCGACCAGCTAAACGTTATCGCTAAAGTTTTCTATTCTTTTTCCGATATTGTTATCGATAATATCTGGTACAGTAATCGATACATGTATGTACTTATTGATTTTTAGATTGATTTTACCATCGATATGGATATATTTAGTATACAAATTAAATCAGAAATAATCGGTTTTTCGATTTTAGAGTCGGTAACCGTTATTATTTATCAAAGTATTGATCAATATTTGTATCCATATGAATTCGTACCGAGTTTGACAACTCGTACCGAGTTTAAGAAAATTGTCCCGCTGAATGTTTTCTTAAAGTCGGGACGTACATATACATATGTACTAAGTGTGCCGATTTTTCATGTTTGTATCGATTGAAACCCGACTTTAAGCGGTTTCTTTATTAATTTAGCAAGAGTTTCCCTGTACTCTGGCCCAAAAACCATTTTTCAGACAAACGTGGCAGCACTTTCGTTATCAAAAACAACATAGAATGTAAGGAAGCCATAAACATAGCCACGACCCCTATTTTCTATAATGTTTGGTTATGTTTTATTCATTCAAAGTGATACTCGTGTTTTCTCGCGGTCTATCATTCTTTACTTTAAGGTTTTTATAATTGTTTGCTAAGTTTTTTTTAATGAAAGGATTCTAATTTTAATTTAGTGAAACTATAACAAATAACAATAATTCTCTAAAAAAATTCATGGTATGAAAAATACCAGTTGTAGATATATATTGTGTGTATACATTTTTGCGATCATTTTTCAAGTTTTATTCTCTTTTTAATCGACTTCAAAAAAAAGAAGGAGGTTATCAGTTCGTCGGAATTTTTTATTTTTTTGTGTATGTTACCGCATAACTTTGGACCACGTTCACCGACTTCGATAATTCTTTTTTCATCGGAAAGGTTGTACCTCAAGGGTGGACCCATACTAATTTTGTTTAGATCCGACAATTGAACCGTGAAGAAATTAACGATAGTATACAATTTTTATATGAGA
>NW_016161155.1:2595-21553 GCF_001687245.7 Rhagoletis zephyria
TTTTTAAACTGCATTGAAATCTTCTTTCTTTTTAAATTAACAAATGAAAATATGTGATATGAAAGATATTACTACAGAAAGAGTATAATTTACTTTATATATGTATATCGTCGTTTAAAGTACAAAACCGCGTATCGTCATTCTGCAAAACCGCGTAACTGACATTTGCTGCCAAAAATTGGATTTGCTCACACAAGCTCTTGGCTCAATCCTTATCCATTCGTCCTGAAATATACTAGCCAGAAATGCGATTGCTTTATAAAAAAGAGAACCATTTTGAAATTTAAGTGTTTTTACTCTCTAGAAAATAATTTATGCAACGTCACATACGCGGTTTTGCTTTTTGTTGATACGCGGTTTTGTACTTTAAACGACGATATGTATATTAAGATCTTGCTTAAAGCATCCTTTTAAGCAAATTAAAGCAATTGCACTTATACCTATTTTGGTGAGATCTCTTCATATGTTCATTGCTTCGTTCACAAAAAATAAAATGTTTTAATTTCACGCTTAATAGCGATTCTTTATACGTTCAGAAAACGTAATGCTTTCTACCAAATCGATTTTTGAACGAAAAAAACTTTATAGGAAATATATATTTTTGGCCTATTTAAAAAAGTATCCACATTTATACTGACCGGAAAAAATAAGTATCCCGCAAAAATTCGCCTAAAAATGTATCCAATTGGATCTATTTAGATCCAAACGGCGTCCCTATGTGTTACGACAATCTTCGTATGTTTGTAAGTCCGGTAAAAATGCGCTAAGTTGACATTTCTTGGACGGCTTCCAGCAGAAATAGTGGCATTGAATTGACATTTATGGTGCAGTTTTTGTTTTTTTTTTTTTAATGCGCATTGGCTATAATAACAAAGCGCATAGTAAGTAGGTACGAAAAAAATTTCGATTCGACCGAACTCTCATTGTGTTCAATGTCAATAAAATTCAGTGGGACTTTCAACTGTCGAGGTGATGCTGAACAATTGTACATTTTCAAACATGACTTGTGGGCTAAACCCAGAATAGCTTGCTTGGGTTTTTTAAATCTTCACTCTACAAGTTTATTCATCAAAATGGAAATTTATTAAATTACTTTTTTGGTTGCAAGTACAGAGTTATTAAATAAATAAAAGACCACACAATCATTTACAATTAAAAGCAGGCTATTGAAGTCAATCACAGTCAACTCACATCCATGCACTTCTTGCTAAAATTTTTAAGCAGAAAAGACCACTTCTTCGGTCTTCCCATGAATCATTGTTTATTTAAGCTGCTATTGTTCGTTGATATGCCCATTTTTGTAAGNTTTCGATTCGACCGAACTCTCATTGTGTTCAATGTCAATAAAATTCAGTGCGACTTTCAACTGTCGAGGTGATGCTGAACAATTGTACATTTTCAAACATGACTTGTGGGCTAAACCCAGAATAGCTTGCTTGGGTTTTTTAAAACTTCACTCTACAAGTTTATTCATCAAAATGGAAATTTATTAAATTACTTTTTTGGTTGCAAGTACAGAGTTATTAAATAATTAAAAGACCACACAATCATTTACAATTAAAAGCAGGCTATTGAAGTCCATCACAGTCAACTCACATCCATGCACTTCTTGCTAAAATTTTTAAGCAGAAAATACCACTTCTTCGGTCTTCCCATGAATCATTGTTTATTTAAGCTGCTATTGTTCGTTGATATGCCCATTTTTGTAAAGGAGTATGGTTGGCATGCTGCGGCTCACAACTTGATAAACGCACATTACTTCTTCATTCCTTCACTGAGAAAATATTGCCATTTTTACGGCTGTCCCATAAACCCTTGACCTTTTACTGACCCATAAAGTGTGGTCGTTTTAGCGCTGTTATTGCTTTGCAGTTTGCTCTGGTGTATATGAAATAGGACTACATACATATATGTTTCAATATTTCAGCTTATTGCCGATTTCTGGATTTCGGGATATTTAATACGTCAAAAATTTTCAATTTGGTCGAGATCGGTGAAGCAGTTTTTGAGATACATATATTATTTAGTAATATATATATATATATATATATATATATTTTAGTAAACAAATTTTTTTGCTAAAGAGCGATTGTTTATATAAATTTTGAAAAAATATTGATGAATTCCTTAGCCACACAAAATAAAAGGCTTTGTTATTGAGATCAAATTCAAACATGCACATTTATAGTAGTGGAAAAATAAATAGGGACGCGAAATTTTAACAATTTTGGCTATATATTTTTTTTTTAAATTTAAGGTTTACCTTTTTGAGTATAGTTCATCGTCCAACTAAAACTGAATAAATCCAAGTTTAAAACTTTGAGAAAAAATTGTGAAAATTCTTCAAAGTTTCATCTAAGTTGCAAACTTTTAAATAAGAATTTCTAGAAAAAATTTTCAAGGTTTAAGTTGATTTTTGGCAAATTTTTTCCCGGATTTGATTTTTTTTTTTGTTGGCGGTGATATGCATTTTCTTCCATATAAAAACATTTCAGTTTTACCATAGGATTGCATTTTTTGACAAAGTTGTGTATTACAAAACTTGAAAAATGCTTAAGTGTATTTTGAACCAAACCAAAGCATNTTTAAATTTAAGGTTTACCTTTTTGAGTATAGTTCATCGTCCAACTAAAACTGAATAAATCCAAGTTTAAAACTTTGAGAAAAAATTGTGAAAATTCTTCAAAGTTTCATCTAAGTTGCAAACTTTTAAATAAGAATTTCTAGAAAAAATTTTCAAGGTTGATTTTTGGCAAATTTTTTCCCGGATTTGATTTTTTTTGCTGGCGGTGATATGCATTTTCTTTCATATAAAAACATTTCAGTTTTACGATAGGATTGCATTTTTTGACAAAGTTGAGTATTACAAAACTTGAAAAATGCTTAAGTGTATTTTGAACCAAACCAAAGCATTTTTTGGAATGTTTTTCGGTTCGGTTTTGGCATTTCAAAATAAAATTGGTTCGGTTCGTGGTTCGGTTCGAAGCCCGAAAAACAGCGACGATTCGGTTCAAAACCGGTTTGCATCCCTGGTTCAGATTTTTACTCTCTCCAATAGCCTTCTCAGTCGGCCTGATTTGTCAAGACATAAATTTTTAGTTTTGTTCTATGACTATGCAAGTTGGAAGCCAAGAGCGTTGGGTTAACGCATATTGGGTACTCCGCACTTTTTGAATTTAAAAAATTCAAATTTTAAATTTATGCTGGTAGTAAAGTTAAATTGAATTGTTTATGTACTGAGCCTATCGACACTCATGCTTTCATTAGTATGCCAAATTCTCATCACTGCATTATACATGCATACATATGTATGTATGTAAGTGCCTATGTACATACAAGTCCGCATGCACTTCAAAATTCAAAAGCGCTGCTTGTTGCCTGCCTGGCTGCAAAGCATTTTCCTTAGCTTTTTCAGTTAACCCCAATGCCAACTCAGCTGCAGCCACATACCAAGCAGAGTTTATGCTATTCTCACGGAGTTAATAATATTTTATTACCGGTCGGGTTTGTCGTCGAGCAACACAGCATGCGACTGGGAAATGTTGAAAGTGAGCTTTGAGCTTTCAACACCAACAATGCAGCATTTTAGGCGACTAACATTTATGCCGACAAATGTGTTTGTGTGTTTTCCGGCGAGTGATTGTGTTAGTGTAGCTGTGCGCACATGAGCATATTACATTAGAAACTAAGTAAAACAATGGAAATAAAATGCATAAAATAGGAAGTGTAGTACCGGATGCAAGAAGGGTGTGGAAAGAAAGTGCTATGGCAGCGGTGATGAAACCTGAGGGAAAGCGATTGTTTGCCTTCAAAAAGGCAACCAAAAGAGAGTTTGGTGCGAAATATACTTGCTGTTAGTGTGCACTACAAGCATGCGAGGGGGTGTACTGGTGGTAGCAGCGCAAAAAAGCACTGTGCTGTAAAACTTCTTTTTGCGCTCGGCATTGCACTTTAGTTCGCCAAGTAGGAAGTAGGGAGAAGAGTGTGTGACTAGGAATATGCACATACATACATACATATATGCGCTAAAAACAGAGCAACCATAAAGCCTTTACTGAGCACTTAAATATTTGAGTCGAGTGTTATGAGATGAGCATCAGGGAGTAAGAATGTGAAGGCTTATCCCGCGCAGAGCTCAAATTTTCGTCCAAGCACACATAGCTCCAACTTCACAATTAGCGCGCTACTTGACGCTGAAGTCGGAAAAACTTTAACAGTCGCGCTTGCGCAGCGCACAACCTATGCTAAAGCGGCAATTTCCCAGTTGCTAGCTACATATTATTTACATTTCACCAGCCATCCACCACCAACCAACCATTGCTGCTCCAAACAACAACAAAGTTNGAGAAGAGTGTGTGACTAGGAATATGCACATACATACATACATATATGCGCCAAAAACAGAGCAACCATAAAGCCTTTACTGAGCACTTAAATATTTGAGTCGAGTGTAATGAGATGAGCATCAGGGAGTACGAATGTGAAGGCTTATCCCGCGCAGAGCTCAAATTTTCGTCTAAGCACACATAGCTCCAACTTCACAATTAGCGCGCTACTTGACGCTGTAGTCGGAAAAAACTTTAGCTGTCGCGCTTGCGCAGCGCACAACCTATGCTAAAGCGGCAATTTCCCAGTTGCTAGCTACATATTATTTACATCTCACCAGCCACCCACCACCAACCAACCATTGCTGCTCCAAACAACAACAAAGTGTATATGGGGCGTTCCGTACCAAAACGGACGGGGTTCACATTTCATGTGTTTGATTTGTTTCAAATTTTAAGGGTTGATGCATAGACATAAATAATAAATAAACATGAAATTTGAGCTCGATTAATACATTTTTAAAAATTTTACAACACAAAAACAAAAACAAATTGATTTAATAGTTTTCCAAATATCTCGAACGGGGCGAGGAAAAAATTAAAAAAAAAAACACACATACACACATAAAAATTCTCTATGAAAAGAAATATTTAAAAATATTTTTCTTGACAAATTTTTTGATAAAAAATTTAGTGTTTGAAAATATGCCATCTCAAAGAAAAATTAAAAAAAATCACAATGGTAGCTCTGAGTATTTCGCAATATTTATTTACGTATAGTACAGTGATTTGAGTTATGANTAATAAATAAATATGAAATTTGAGCTCGATTAATACATTTTTAAAAACTTAACGGCACAAGAACAAAAACAAATTGATTTAATAGTTTTTCAAATATCTCGAACGGGGCGAGGAAAAAATTAAAAAAAAAATCACACATACACACATAAAAATTCTCTATGAAAAGAAATATTTAAAAAATTTTTGATAAAAAAATTTGTGTTAGAAAATATGCCATCTCAAAAAAAAAAATTAAAAAAAAAATCACAATGGTAGCTCTGAGTATTTCGCAATATTTATTTACGTATAGTACAATGATTTGAGTTATGATTTTTTTTTTTTAAACCGAAGTTGAGTAAAATGACTACATGACAAATTTACACATTTTTCTAGAATTTTGTTTGAGTATGCTGTTTTGTAGCGNAAATCACACATACACACATAAAAATTCTCTATGAAAAGAAATATTTAAAAAATTTTTGATAAAAAAATTTGTGTTAGAAAATATGCCATCTCAAAAAAAAAAATTAAAAAAAAAATCACAATGGTAGCTCTGAGTATTTCGCAATATTTATTTACGTATAGTACAATGATTTGAGTTATGATTTTTTTTTTTTAAACCGAAGTTGAGTAAAATGACTACATGACAAATTTACACATTTTTCTAGAATTTTGTTTGAGTATGCTGTTTTGTAGCGCATTAAATTTTAGTATAATAAAGTGCAAGCTTTAAACGATTAAAAAATTACGTTAATTTCATTTTAATTTTTTTTTTTTTATGAAAACGGTTTAACTAATTTTCTTCCATAAGAAAAAGTGCAAAAAACCGTCAGCATGAAAAATATTNACATGACAAATTTACACATTTTTCTAGAATTTTGTTTGAGTATGCTGTTTTGTAGCGCATTAAATTTTAGTATAATAAAGTGCAAGCTTTAAACGATTAAAAAATTGCGTTAATTTCATTTTAATTTGTTTTTTTTTTGAAAACGGTTTAACTAATTTTCTTCCATAAGAAAAAGTGCAAAAAACCGTCAGAATTAAAAACCAACGGAATTTCGCAGTAACTTAGAACGTGCACTTTATCTAATGGGCTACATAACTGCATACTCAAAAAAATTCAAAAAAAAATTTGTAAATTTGTAACGTACTCATTTTACTCACTTCGGTGTAAAAAATGCATAACTCAAATTATTGTGGAGTGCACCCCAAAATACTATACTTAAATATTGCGCAATAGCCAGAGGTGCCATTGTGATTTTTTTTTTAATTTTTTTGATATGGCATATTTTCAAAAACTAATTTTTTTTTTATCACAAAATTTGTTTGTGAAAAATTTTTCAATGTGTGTATTTGTGACTTTTTTTCAAATTTTTTCCACGCCCCGCTCTCGAGATATTTGGAAAACTATTAAATCGGTTTGTTTTTGTTTTTGTGCGGTAAAGTTTTTAACAGTGTATAAATCAAGCTCAAATTTCATACTTATTTATTATTTATGTTTAAGTATCAACCCAAAAAATCTTAAACAAATCAAACACATGAGGTGTGAACCCCGTCCGTTTTGGTGTGGAACGCCCCATATACATATTTCAATTTCAATTAAAGTTTGAATCACATTTACTCAAATGAAACTAATGCCAACTCACTGGTGGCGTAGCGTTGCGTTACATTGCGCGTGGCAGGAAAGAAAAAGTTGCCTATTGTTCGAACAAGCAACTGCTGCTCTAAAAACTAACTAAGAAGAGTAGCACAGTTGCATGTATGTAAATGCCACTAGTGGCATTCTGTCAGTCCGCCTGCCATTTACCAGGCGCTCGCGCAAGCGAAACTGGCAGGTACGCCACCGCATCAACAAATAGATTTTTTTTGTGGTAACTTACAACAACATCACAAGTATGCATGCAAAATCACTTGCACTCACTCAAACACACACACACACACACATATACACCCAACACTCGTTCGCAGCCGTCATTGCAATTGGCAAAGTTTTCTACAACTTCAAGTGTTCATGAGTTAAGGAAATAAAACTTTCAAATAGAATTAGTTCCGCAATTTGTTCAAATTTTTTTTTTTTATTTACTTTTTTGTTTTTTATTTTCGGCTTTTATTTGCTCTATTTCCAACGCTTTTTATTTGTTGGGAAAATAGTGATGCTCTGTCTATGCATAAATTTCAGGCTAGGCGCATGGGCGCACACGCAGGCAGGTTCAAATGTATGCCTTTATNACGCCTTTAGACTATTTTTTGTGGGGCTACGTCAAGTCTAAAGTCTACAGAAATAAGCCAGCAACTATTCCAGCTTTGGAAGACAACATTTCCGAAGAAATTCGGGCTATTCCGGCCGAAATGCTCGAAAAAGTTGCCCAAAATTGGACTTTCCGAATGGACCACCTAAGACGCAGCCGCGGTCAACATTTAAATGAAATTATCTTCAAAAAGTAAATGTCATGGACCAATCTAACGTTTCAAATAAAGAACCGATGAGATTTTGCAAATTTTATGCCTTTTTTTTAAAAAAAAAGGTATCAAGCTCTTAAAAAATCACCCTCTATAAGCTTTCCTGCGAGGGTTTTTTAAAAATTTTCTAGAAGCTAAAAATTTATTTTAATCTAGTCGAAGATTTACAGGGGATTCTTTTACGTTCTTTTGAAAATTAAGTTGTACGTATGTAAGTCTATTATCGACTTAATAGCTTGGCTACAGTCGGGCTTGATAATGAAGAAAAGTATTTGAAAATTTTCATTATTTAAGATTAGCCATGCGAAGGGCTTTACCGGAGTTGGAAAAACCGGCCCTTATTATAGTGACTGCATTACCGACGGATGGTAGACGCTCACGCTAGTTTTGATATCCTCTGTATTCCACGCTCTCTGAGCAAACAAATACGCAAGCAAAGGAACCGATTCAGCAGAGAGCTGCGTACTACAATTCCGTAGGATTCAGGTTCGATCCTCGGTTCGAGCGATTTGCAAACATTTATTTTAAAATTTTTGTCTTTATTTTATTTGATTTGAATATTTTATTTAATTTCGTTATATTTTTTTTGTTTTATTTTATTGCAAATGATTTAAATTTTTGGAATTTAATTTTATTTCAAAAGTCCACACAACCATAATTATATTAAAAAAAGTAATAATTAAATTAATTAATAAAAAATTTATGAAAATAATACCGGCCACGGGACTCGAACCCACGACCTCGCGGCTCATTAATCCGCATTAATGTCGTCTGTCACGGTACAGTTCATTTCATTACAAGTATAGAATGTAATTTTAACTCAAAGTCACCAAAATTATTTTTTTCGGATTTTTCTCAAGACGAAGTCACAACTTTCGGCTTTTTGACGAACATAAGATTATCAGAGTCCGTTGAAAATTGTCCAATTTATGATTTGACCCAACGTGCCGATTTTCAGTTTTTTGATCATAACTTACCCAGAACGGGTACGTGAGCGTTTCGTTCTTAAAATTAGGGTATATCATTTATTAAAATAAATTGTAAATGACATTATTACAAATTGACTCACTTAACCCTAGGCAAATCATATTCAGATTGAAACAATTTTCTCCTATAATTCTTAATTCTTTTGAGATCTGTATTTTAAGAACTAAAAGTCTACAAATTTCGTCGCATACCCTCGTAGTCGCTTCCAATGCATCGTTTGTCGCTTAAAATGAGCTTGAGTTTATCTGTCTTTGTTGAAATTCGGTTAGATAAATTAAAACCGAGACTATGCTACTACATACATATGTACATATATTAAAAATAAATTCAAATAGAATTAAATATATGCATGCACTTGTGAAAAATTTCAGCCACTCAACAAAACTAAGAAGAAAAACACGCATTCAGTCTGTCAACCGCTTATTAATTGCCTCGCGTTTCCGTCATGTTTTTGCATACATATGTACGTACCTATGTGTGTACATACATATGTATTAAGGTGGTCCTTGAAAATGCCATGATGACCCCTTTAGTTTTTTATCTACCTTCAAAATAAAGAAATCCACGAAAATTTTAAATTTAAAAGAGGCTCGTGACCAGAGTTGGAAAAAATTGGGTTTTTTCATCGCAAAGACTCGTAAAAATGTTGGCTTTGACCCAGGAACCACCGTATCGGTTATAATCTTTAAAATAAAAATCATATTTTATGATTTTTAATTTTTTTGTCAAGAATAATCGTTATTTTTTATTTTTATTTTTTCGATCATAGAGCATTTAAATCGGTCATAAAAAAATGACCAAGAAAATAAAAATCAAAATTTAACGATTATTTTTAATCGAAAAAAGTCCTATCTTGACATGTAACGGTTATATTCGGTCCCTGCTTTGACCAGCTATAACTCAGCGAGTTTATGAATTTGTATGAATATGTTTCAAAAATATGTCAAATTGATCAGATTTAAATTTTTTTCGAATACATATTTGCAATGTTTTTTTAAATTTCCATATTTTCGAAGTATGGTAGCGCCGTTAAAAATTGCTTTCAAGTTTCCATACAAAATTTAGATGTTGAAATTTTTAAGCACCACCCTAATATGTATGTAAATTTAGGTGCACTTATTCATTCGACATGCGTTGCATCATTCAACGTCTGCCTGGAATATTTTAAGTTGACAATAAATTAGATATCTCTTTCGCTGCATGCTATTTGCAAAAGATTGAAAAAATCATACTGCTTTCTACACATTCCCGAAATTTTGCTAAAGTTTACAAACTAGCCAAAAAATAAGTAGGTACTAAAATTGAATAACATTTGCAGTATGCAATTCACTGAATTGAATTTTTTATGTAATCTAAACATTTTCCAGCAATTTTTCTCGTTCGTTAAGTAAATTGTAAAGAAATGCAGAAATATGTGGATGAGAATTTATTTTGCCTTCTTTGGAATGAAAATTGCAAAATGAGAGCTTATTTACTTACTTATGCTTTAAGTAACCAATTTTCTGCACAATTTCCATTTGAATGTTATACATATTTCTTGCTTCAATTGACCTCAAATTATTTGGCTATTTATCTGGCTCATCGAAAATATATTAAATTATCTAATGCCTCTCTCAAATACTATATGTGGATATTTATGTATATATGTATATATGTATGTGTACAAACAACTCCAAGCCCAGCACACACTACCTTCAATTCCCCACACAACCAAAGCAGCTAGTATCTATTCCAAAACATGCTCTAAAGCTAAAAGGAAATTAGAAAATGTTGCGGCCAATTCACGATTTGCCAACATCGTAAAAACTCGGATATAATTTCCTACATAAAAATATCATCTTTGCCATTTTAGCTCACCACAGGAATAACTGTATACAAACGCTACAAACAAATAAATACATTTCTTTGTATCTCTGTACTTATGCACCACTAGTAATCCCACAACCATTTTGGTAAGCCCAAGTAGGAGGAGCAAGTGGATAGTATGTCCTTTGTAAGGATATCATTGCAGTTATTATTGTTGGCAATAAGCCTTAGCCACAGTTAAGGTTGGCGCTTAAAGCTGCCAACACAACAATCAGGGCAATAAACTGGGATTTTTGCAGCGAAATGCCGCAATAGCGCGTTGAGAGTTGAGAAATTAAGGATAGAAGGAAATAAAAGAAATAAAGTGAAAGGAGATGAGGTGAGGTGAAATTATAGAAGAATACGTAGCTTAGCTTACGTGGCGCCAGATATTCATACATATTTAAAATGTCTTACATTAGTTTATTAGCTATTTTTAATGTGAGAGTATTATGCTTAAGTGTATGTACAATGGTGATAAAATAAATAGGGGACATACATTTTTGCATTCTTTGGCTACTTACTTATTGTTTTTTTTTAATGTTTGATATTTATTTAAGAAACCATGTAACTAAAAATTTCAAACTTTGTCACAAAAGTTATCAAAATTTGACGAAATTTCCGTTAATTTTTTGATTTTTTTTTGTGGCAGGTATTGCTCATTTTCTCCATACAAAAAAAAAAAAAATGTAGAAACAAGCAATTTTTAGCAAAAAACAAACCTGACTTCAATTCTCATATAAAAACAAAAGTATATATATATATATTTCATGATCCAATGATCAGAACTAAACCAGATTAGTATGGGACCACCTCTGAGACAGAATTATCGAAATCGGTTGACGTGGTCCAAAGTTATGCGGTAACATACAAACAAAAAAAAATAAAAATAAAAAATATTCCGACGAGCTGATAACCTCCTCCCCCAAGATACCTCAAACTTGCAAATCATTATTCTAAAATTTAATGGACTACAAAACTACATACATATGTACATACTCAAAAATATTTGTTAAAATTCCTCGAATTCTTATAAATGTTCTTATTTACATGGTATTTTGTTTCTAGAAAGTATATTTTGTATACTTCAATAAAAAAATAATAAAAATTCAAATATCTTTATCTACAAAAATCACGCAATTAGCCAAATAAAAATTTTCATATGCAACGTTAATGCCATATGCGTCCCTGTTTTCCACATTAACAAGGAAATGCAAACGTTAAACATACGATTCATATTGATGCCAATTTCGGTGAGCCATAAATTGATAAGCCAGTAAAACATAAATAATATGTTATAACATAAATGATTGACATATGTATGCTTTGACAGCGCATATAGCTTTATTGTTGTAGACGAAAATTTGTATTGCTATATATTTGTATTGTGTATGTATATGTGATTGAGTTTGAGGATAATGATTGACAGATATTTATGTATTTATATTGGCGACATAAAACCCTTAAATACAATATCGATTGTGTATAAATATGCTTATATGTACCTACTACTACTGTACTTATACAAATATGCGGACATTCACGAATTTCATTCGGCACAGTGCCAGCGGCAAAAGCCACGAAAGGACTTACGTACACTAAAATAAATATATAATTTTATGTGCTTTCACAGAATATATTTATGTTCTACATTCATATTTATATACAGGACATATGTATGTGTGTATACATATGCTATTAGGTTATCTACTCTTCCAGTCTAGTCCTTGCTTTGTGGGCGATACAGCTCGTTGAATTCCCGCAAATACGAGTAATCGTCATAGCGCATAATTGAATGCTCATAAAAAACTTGTATAGTCATTCAGCGGCGAGTGAATCTTTGAACATAGTCGCACTTACATACATACAAATATATACTATAGACATATTCACATATTCGCATGTATGTATATTAGGGCGGGTTGATTTGTATGGATAAAAAAAAAATTAAAAATCGTATAGCAAAAACGTAATCTACATACATTAAATTCTAAGAAAATTCTCTGAAGAAACCATGGGTCTAAAATCAAACCCTAATCCGCGCCTCTCGACATGGAAATTTTTTTCCTCTTCTTTCGCTAAAATTATTTTCTTTTTTTGAAATATATTATGTTTTATTATATTATATTATAGTTTATGCAATACAGGTTTTGTTTTGAGACAAATCAAAATATCCAATTATCAAAAAAGCAAAAAAAAATTATATACAAACTTTTTTACTTGGGTGAATATTTTTTTGATTGAAAAAAATTTTGAGTGTAGAAAAAATATAAAGAGCAAAAGAACTACCTTACTAAACAATTTTATTCAGAAAATTCGATTTCTTTTTGGAAAAACCTATTTTTTCTAACATTAATTTTTTTGGCAAAGGCGGCCAAATAAATTTTCAAGTCGGATTAGGATTTTATTTTAGATACATGGTTTCTTCGGAGAATTTTCTTAGAATTTTATGTAGTTTACGTTTTTGCTATACGATAAAAAAAAAAAAATCAACCCGCCCTAATGTATATCCTTGCTGCCTCTTTGATTGCCATGAATATAGTGTTGGGATTATATGTATTGCATTGTATTTGTATCTAAAGCAATAAAACGCATAAAAATCATGTTTATGGATGAACAATGATTTGTTGTCTGCCCGCTTACGTAAATACTATCAAAGGGGATATACATACTTATAAACATATTTATGTATATTTTTATAGACTTATGCCGGTATTCGTAAATTAAGATGTTTTCTAGGCGCATAGGTTTTTTTGATCTACATATATATACCAGCAGCTACTTTTATTTCAGTTTTATTTGTCCTTAAATCCAAAAAATGTTATTAAGTAGCTACTTTTCGATTCAGCCAAGTGATAGTTCTATTAAAGGAGCTATCATGGAAATCCGGTTCGACCTCATTTTGTGTCAATATCTAGAGTTCTATCAAGTTAATGGTCTCAATAACTCTTCAATTGAGAATATTGTATATTGAGTGTGACAGAACAAGGAACATTGGCGTAGAAGATTTTTTTTTAGCCCTCTCTATAGGTATCACTTATCTTTAAGCCTGATCCCGCAAAATTCTATCAGCTTCCCTAATAAATACCAACAAGAACTTAGTTGACGGATTTCGAATGATAGGAAGCTCGACTCTGGACAATAACACAAAATGTGCTTCGAAGTGTCTACGTTTTCCACGTCGTCAGCCGATCCGGTGCTTGTGAGTGCCCTGATAATTTTGACCAGTACGATACGCAATCAGCAACCTGATGTTGGCTCGATACTAAAGATTTTGGTGCTTTCTGGCG
This sequence comes from Rhagoletis zephyria, assembly GCF_001687245.7. Lineage (NCBI taxonomy): Eukaryota > Metazoa > Arthropoda > Insecta > Diptera > Tephritidae > Rhagoletis > Rhagoletis zephyria. Next base: position 16,283 of record NW_016161155.1, read on the forward strand.
AAAAGATAGCCAAAATGCCTGACCTGTCTAAGGCCCTCCTATCGCTACCTAGTATTTCCTGCTTTCAGAGCTAACTCTGTCACTAATTGTCAGTATGGATGTGTCCTATTCTACTTTACACTAATCCACTCTACTCTACTTTACTCTCTTGTACTCATACAAAGATTGTGTGAAGTTTTTGGAAACTGCGTTTTTATATTTCTTTGATTTTAATTTTTTATTTTTTTTCAAAATATGTACATACATATCGAGCCCTAACCGCCAAAATAACGTAAGCGACAATTTTTTTTTTAATTTATTTTGATGCATCAAACACAAAATTTTGAAAAAAATTTCGCTTATGTTATTTTGGCGTTTAGGGCACGATATTAAAAAAAAAAAATAGAAGAAATTAAATCAAATATTTAACTACTATCGGTAAGGCCTAAATATATATATAAAAATATTTTCAAAAATTAAAGTTTTTTAATATTTTTAGATTTTTATTTTTGTTTATTTTTAATTTAATTACACTTTTAAATTTTACTTTTCTTTTTCTAATTTATTAAGTGATTTTTATTATCTCAATGCCGCAGTTATATAAAATATAATTGTCTTAGGTATAATTACACAGGCCTGCGAAATTTTACTTTTTTTGCCTCTCCAATAATTATGTTCGTTTTTGAATAAGTGTTAAATAAAAATACATCTTTGGCTTTTGCTGGCACGTCGAGGTTTGTTTTTTTTTATTGGAGGCTTGTATATTTTAGAATTTTTAGCAAATTGCATGAAAAGCCAAAAATTAATTAATTTAGAATTGAAGTTTTACTTAAAAAATTAGTTAAAAATACCCTTAAAGAGATTTAGTAAATCAGTAAAACTTATGTTATTTCGAAATTGAAATTGATAAATGTTATTTACACGAAAAATTTACGTGATGCATTTTTTTATTATTGTACGTAAAAACCATACAGGCCCCCGTGCAATGAGAGACCATATGGTATGCTTGTCTTGGAATTTTTAAGGATTTTCATAAAAAAAAAAACCAAAATTCGTTGATTTAAAATTAAAGTTTTTATTACAAAACCTAACAGCTTTAGTTAAAGGTCCACTTAAAAAGACTAAATGAATCACAAAGACTTATGGAATTTCAAAGCTACCTGTATAATACGCCATAACACTATGAAAAAAATAATTTTCTCGAAAAAATTTTCGTGATGGAATTTTGTAGTTAGTTTTTTGGCCGCAAAATAACACAGGCCTGCGATGGTTTTTTTCAACTTTTTATAAATTTCTTCTTTGATTTTTTTTTAATTTTTTTATTAAATTTTTGTTTTCACGATTTGTTGAAAATATTAACATTCCTGTGCCAAAAATTTTGTTCTCATTCTAATTTTCATCGTTAAGTCTCTTTAAGAGCTTAACATTTCGTTTTTCTGCCAAACTATGATAAAAAAGAGCCAAAAATCAGTACAATGGTTTGAGTAAACTGTATATAAAAAGCCAAAATAAAAAATTTTTAAAACCGAAAAAAAAAACAATGAGCAGCTTCGCCCTGCAGGGAGTGGCGTTTGCTTGTATCTAACTTTAGTCTGTTTACGCGAACCCTAGTGCTAACTCTTAACTGTACATTTTGTTCGACAAAAGCTAACTACTTTTGTGGGACGATGGCCGCAAAAAAGTCAGACCTTGATACCTCTGCACTTGTACCTAGCTACTTTTGGACATAAAATATCAATAAAAAATAGGGTTTTAATTTTTAATATATTTTTATATGTTTATTTATTTAATTAATATTCAACATTGCATATTTCTATATATATTCTGCAGTAGGTGGTCCATTTTATCGATGACAAATTCGATAAAAATTTCAATAGCAACATCGATAATGCCATTGGTAGCTACATCGTTTAGAAAATCGATAACAAAATCGATAAATATCGATAACAAAATCGGATAAATATCGATATTAAAATCGATAACAAAATTGATAAATTTCGCTAACAAAGACGATACATATCGATAACAAAATCGATAATTATCGATAACAAAATCGATTAATATCTATAACAAAATCGGTTAATATCGATAACAAATTCGGTTAATATCGATAACAAATCGATAAATATCGATAACAAAATCGATAAAAATATCGATTATTCTATCGATAGGTCTCGAGAATCCCGAAAATATCTAAAATCCAAAAATAGTTCCCAGATTGAGTCTCTGTGTCTCTCCTCATTTCCTCTTTAATTACCTCTATTTTAATTTTTCTTCCCCTATCTTCATGTTTGCTTTTATCGGTATCATCATCCTCCTCTTTGTCTTTACTTCGATGTTCATCATTTTTTTCAGCTACATATTCCCCTTCACATTTGTTCTTATATATATAAGTAAAGTGTTTAGATTTACCTTGGTCTTCATTTTTGCCTTTATCTTTACGCATCTTTGTTTTTGTTGTTATTTTTACCTTTGCCATAATCATTTTCTTTATCTATGTACGTACTCCCCTTTACTTTCATTCTTGTATTGGTCTTTTTCTAAGTGTTATTCTTTAACCTTTTGTTAGAAAATTTTTGTTAAATTTATACCATATGCATACACATAAGAATTACTTGTTTCATCCCCAATCATTTCCGTTGCATCATTTCTGTTGCATCATTTCCGTCCCAACCAGATCCGTATGCAATTTCCGCTGAAGTTGCCAATTTACTCCCAACCAACCAACCGCCGCCAAAGAAGTTTCACTTCAAAAAATAAATAAATAATTACAAACCAAATGCTGCAGCAAACATATGACAAAGAATTGGTCGAATATGGCAATATCATTGAATTTTTCGGGCGCACAAATCTCTTGCGGCCATTTTGCCGTTTGGTGGCCGCATTAGAAGCATCACAGAGTCGACACTGGGGTAAAGTGCTGGGCAAACGCCGAAAAGGCGGCCAATTGAATGCTGCATTGCTGTAGACGCTTTGTGCTGCTCAAGTATTTGATGGGACTACTACTACTATTTACTACTGATGTGAGTATGACATGCATAAATACTTTTATATGTATTTATATATGCACATGCATAAGTATGCTCAGTGCAAGTCATGCTCAGAATAGAATGACTTTTTAATATTTAAAGAGCACTAAATGCAATTGGAATGTTTGATATAAACACATGCATTTACATATTTCTATATTACATATGTACATACATATTTATGTCTGCCCCGTTATGGCGACAGTTGCACTACTTGTGCTCAGCCAGCTTTTTAAACGCTAACCAACCAACGTCTAAGCAACATGAAAATGCTTTGGAATTGTGTAGAAATTGCACGCTGCGCTCGTAAAAATGTCGTCTGTGAAATTTTCATGAAGTCCACTCACTCTCCTCTGCCTTAACTACATATGTGGCATTTGCGAAATTTTGTTTGGGCTATCACCCCTCCTACATTACATACTTACTCGTATATATTAATGTATGTAAGCTTTTTAGAGGCTTAAATAATGAACGAGTGTTGGATAAATATTTTACCTAAACTTTTAATTTCCTTTCGTTAACTCCTTTTTGGTGTTCTCTTATGCTCGACCAAAGTTGATCTCATTCATCGGATTGTGTTGCTAAGTGCAATGAAGCAAAAATTCTTAAATGTCATAAAACATGCTTATTTATAAAAGTCGAAATCTGACAGCGTACATGTCGTATAGAGAATTTCATTAACACTTCTTAGAGAACTTAACCCTAGAACTCTGATGATGCAGAAAATAAGCTAGTAGGCTCTTTATAACAAAAAAAAAAAATTGTAAATGATAAAAGTGGCGCAACATGCATCAATCCGTCTAATACTGCGAAAATATGCTGATATCGTGATTTTCCTTGTAAATTTCTTCGGCATATATATTTCCTATATGTTCCTGTGATTGGCAAACCAAATAAGGTTTTCGGTGCTAGGCCAACGCACTTATCGAGTGAAAGGGAATATGCTAGCTCAAAACTTAAATTTTAGTATCTGACTATAACGGAAACTTCTTTAACACTGGTTTCGGTTCCGGACTTCTTAGAGAATCTGTAATCAGAAAAAGTAACGCAACTTCCAGAAGAAAAACTCAAAAGCAGTAAGAAATCGTGAAAATCTTTAATCACGAAAGTTGAAAATACCGTAAAGTAAATATTGAAAAGTAACAAAAAGTTCAAAGAAAAGCTAAAAAACTCTCCAAAATTCGGGGCGCGAATGCAAAATGAAAATAATTTTCATAAGATACTAAAATTTTGGATACCAAAAAATTCTAAAGACCCCTAAGAGTCCACTTAAAATGTGCAAAAAATTCTAAAGACCCCTAAGAGTCCATGAAATTTTGTACACTGCTGTCATTTAGCCCAACTTAAAATATAGGATAAATTAAATCTCGATTAGACAAGGGGGCGTGGCACCTCCCATATAAACGGAATTTTTTATACTGCATTTCTCAGGAAATATTTTTGGAAGATTACTGGAACTTGGTATGGAGATATATAAAATCATTATTTACTCATGGATGAGGGCTGCCACCTTTAAAAAAATAAAATTCAACTTCAATTACGGGAGTTGTTTGTTTGAAAATTATATACTTTTTAATATGTAATATTAAATGTAGATTACTTATACGCTAGCTATCTGAAGAATTAAAATATGGTTGTCTAATGGAATATTGTTAAGAAACCTTTAGTTTGAAAGTTTTGAGTAATATTTAAGTCTTTTACAAGGGTTGCCACGTTTTTAAAAATCAAATTCAATTTTTTTTTTTTTAAATTAAATATTGTGGTAAAAGGCACGCAATGGTTCTGGCGGTTGATTTATCGGTGGTGATGTGAGACTTACCCCTGCACAACTCAACCCTAGTGTCCCCGAATGAAGCTTTAACGCATAATAATACTGGCAAATCACATCCATTGGGCCAATCGTAACGCACAAGAGTTCGATATACTCAATAGTGCAACAGGTCGATTTAATTTGACATTCACGGCACCTTTTCTAACTTGGCGATTATTCGTAATGACTCCAGCGCCACCTGGCAGCCCTTTTTGGCAAACGTGCTGCCTTTACCGTTACCAACACATATTTTGAATACTAGCCAAAATGGATCATAAATAAGATTTTTAGTAATAACTTAACTCCAGCGCTAACTGGCGGTTGAAATTGTGAAACTACACTATCCAGAGAGACACTCTAAAGCACACAAAAAACTTCGTTAAAATTGGTCCGATCATTAAGGAGGATTTCACTCATAAACACATACACAGAAGAATTATATATATATATATA
>NW_016161155.1:21563-40682 GCF_001687245.7 Rhagoletis zephyria
TTATACGCTAGCTATCTGAAGAATTAAAATATGGTTGTCTAATGGAATATTGTTAAGAAACCTTTAGTTTGAAAGTTTTGAGTAATATTTAAGTCTTTTACAAGGGTTGCCACGTTTTTAAAAATCAAATTCAATTTTTTTTTTTTTAAATTAAATATTGTGGTAAAAGGCACGCAATGGTTCTGGCGGTTGATTTATCGGTGGTGATGTGAGACTTACCCCTGCACAACTCAACCCTAGTGTCCCCGAATGAAGCTTTAACGCATAATAATACTGGCAAATCACATCCATTGGGCCAATCGTAACGCACAAGAGTTCGATATACTCAATAGTGCAACAGGTCGATTTAATTTGACATTCACGGCACCTTTTCTAACTTGGCGATTATTCGTAATGACTCCAGTGCCACCTGGCAGCCCTTTTTGGCAAACGTGCTGCCTTTACCGTTACCAACACATATTTTGAATACTAGCCAAAGTGGATCATAAATAAGATTTTTAGTAATAACTTAACTCCAGCGCTAACTGGCGGTTGAAATTGTGAAACTACACTATCCAGAGAGACACTCAAAAGCACACAAAAAACTTCGTTAAAATTGGTCCGATCATTAAGGAGGATTTCACTCATAAACACATACACAGAAGAATTATATATATATATATACGATTGTACGGCGCCACTCCCTCTTTTCAAATAGCCAATTTTTCTCCATGAGTATAAGATTTATTTCATATATCGCCGTATCAAGTTCCGGTATTCTACCATAAAAACTTCCAGAGAGAAAGATTCGGCTTGCATGGGAGGTGCCACGCCCTCTTAATATATATATCTTAATATATATATAACCATCCTTGGGACGTCTGAAGCAGATGCAGATGTCCGAAATTTGAAAAAAATCCGTTCGGCCGTTCTCGAGCTTTGCGAACACATAAAAACGGCCTTCAAAATATGTAGTGTTATAGAAGATTGGTATGAATCGCAATGGTTTTGAATATGTATCACAATTAGGGATGTTCCGATATAAGTAAATACGAGTATGTACTCGATACTTTTGTTTCAATACCAACTACTTTTTTTACTTGAATCGTTTTATCGATACCTACTTAGTATCGAAATAAAAGTACTTGTATCGAATCGATTTGAGGAAGTGCCATATCTTTCGGTCATATTTTTTCTATGGAAAATAATTGCTTCGCTTTTGTGTGGTAAAGTGGGGATATATTTTTACAAAGTTTAAGCAATGCTTTGTAGCCGNTCGAAATAAAAGTACTTGTATCGAGTCGATTTGAGGAAGTGCCATATCTTTCGGTCATATTTTTTCTATGGAAAATAATTGCTTCGCTTTTATGAAAAATAATTGCTAATTGCTCTAAGCAATGGCACCGCCAAAATCTAAAGTGGGGATATATTTTTACAAAGTTTAAGCAATGCTTTGTAGCCATAACGTTTTGTGGGAACCTTTCTAAGGTTTAATTTTTTTGTCTAAGTAATCGTATTACTTCTAATGTTACTAATTAATGATCAAATAAACATACACCTCAACTGAAAATATATTGAAAATATTCGAGATAGGGCGCTTTGAATCGGCAGCTGAGATAGGGCGTTTTTGTGCCGAATTCTGAAAGAGGGTGGTCTTGAAAAGTTTTCTGATATAAGGCGTTTTGCAATCAAGTTCTGGAATAGGGTGCTTTTGAAAAGTTTTCTCAGACAGGGCGTTTTCAAACTGGCTGTCGAGATAGGTCNGAAAGAGGGTGGTCTTGAAAAGTTTTCTGATATAAGGCGTTTTTCAATCAAGTTCTGGAATAGGGTGCTTTTGAAAAGTTTTCTCAGACAGGGCGTTTTCAAACTGGCTGCCGAGATAGGTGGATCTACCGCTCAGGTGTCGCAAAAGGTATGTCAGGAGTTACTTAGTTAGGGTTTGAAAGGATGAATGTTCCAGGGTAGATCGTTGAGGAAAATTGAAACTAAATGTATTTCAATAGCGTGGTCACTTGTTTAGATTTGAATAAANATAGGGCGTTTTTGTGCCGAATTCTGAAAGAGGGTGGTCTTGAAAAGTTTTCTGATATAAGGCGTTTTTCAATCAAGTTCTGGAATAGGGTGCTTTTGAAAAGTTTTCTCAGACAGGGCGTTTTCAAACTGGCTGCCGAGATAGGTGGATCTACCGCTCAGGTGTCGCAAAAGGTATGTCAGGAGTTACTTAGTTAGGGTTTGAAAGGATGAATGTTCCAGGGTAGATCGTTGAGGAAAATTGAAACTAAATGTATTTCAATAGCGTGGTCACTTGTTTAGATTTGAATAAAGCTTTACTTTACTTCATGGATCGATTTGGATCTCTTTTACAAAAAAAAAAAAGGATATAAAGCATTGTAAAAACTTAATAGAACTAATTTATTTTGCTACTCGAAGCATGCTGCAGCCATTCAGTAGCAAATAATTTGAACTTCAAGGAAATCCACTTGACATTGAAGTATGCAGATAGCTGCTTGCATACGCGCAATTTTTACTGAATGTATTTTCGACTACGGNAGCTTTACTTTACTTCATGGATCGATTTGGATCTCTTTTACAAAAAAAAAGGATATAAAGCATTGCAAAAACTTAATACAACTAATTTATTTTGCTACTCGAAGCATGCTGCAGCCATTCAGTAGCAAATAATTTGACATTCAAGGAAATCCACTTGACATTGAAGTATGCAGATAGCTGCTTGCATACGCGCAATTTTTACTGAATGTATTTTCGACTACCGACTGATAACTAGGTATATATGTAGATACGCAACAGCAGTTTTTCGTTTTCCTTAAATTCATTTTACCTTCAATGCAGTATTCAGTGTCTCCTTCAGGCTGTCATTGAAATTTGAGTTCTTTTGATTGAACGGCTTTGTCGCTGCTGTGATTTCCATCAAATGCACTTTTATCTCTTCCGTTACAAACTACCACTCGCTTTTTTCCGCTTTAATAGAGTTTCATATACATAGTTACAGCTACTGATTTCATTCTGCTCTGAGTTACCACCCTTTACCCTAATCAATTGAAATTTGTGGAAAATTTTTCGCTTCAATCGTTTTCTTTACGAATTATTATTACGCTTTGCTGATTTAACTTTCAATTGCGAGAAAGTACATAGCTAGTGGTGGCCTTGTCATTGAATTTAAAGCTTATATTTTCCCCTAATTTATTGTACTTGTAGTTGAGTTGGTTGATTTTTATTTTGTGTAATTCGCAACAAATAATTCAACTTCACTATTATCATTGCTTCCTTGTCTCTTCCTGGGCTCTTCTTAAAAATAAAATTACGAACTCACATTTTTTCTACCACAATATTTTCTATCTTTCACTCTTAAGTAAGTACTCAGCTCTCAAGAAAAGCAAAAACTCTATAAAAAATAAAGGCTCAAGAAACGGCGAAGAAATTTTTTTGTGTCAAATTTCCTTAAAGCAGTGCGCAGTTCATAAGAAATTTGCTGCGCCTTCTACTACGGTTTTCTAAGTTTTTTTTTTTTTTTGCCAAAAAAGAGCACAAGGCAAGCCATGTTTCCAACAAAAATATACCTATGACCGTTCCATCATTTCGTGAGGAAAGAGTGAGACAACAGGCTGTGAAATATCAGATGTCAAAATTCCTTTGACACTACTATTCACACAAACGAAGTAATGACAATTTTTTTTGCTCGAACGTTTCCTTTGGAGCTGGATACTAAGTTTTAACAGCGCATTTTTGTGTAAAAAAAAAATAAATTTAGAACTGTCTGTTTGTGTCCATTTCTTCGAATAAATGTTTTTTCCCCATATAAAATACCTGCAAAACTTCGTGGGCTTTGGGGCAAAACGATGCAGGTATTCTTTTTTCCTAGGGGGTAAGAGCTTACTATTTTAACCCCCCATGTATTTTTGGGCCACCCTAATGTACATACACATAACAATATCAGAGGTCTGCAACGGAAGGCATTTTCCTTTAAAGTGAATTTTTTGGAAAATATGTTACCAGATTCGCAAAGAGAAGATTATAGATTTTAATGTGCCGCAAAATTTTAAGAAAAGCATGAAAAGTCATAAAAAATATTACGGAAATTCTTAAGAAGCATCCACATTCATAAAATCTTTCTAAAAAAATAAGAAACCGATAAAAAGTCCGAAATAATACTGACAGTTTTTTTAAGGTACTAAAAAATTAAAAACAACTTCTCATTTCATTTGCAAGATGAAGTGATGCCTAAATGAAAAAATCTTAAACGCCGAAAATTCTTAAAAGTCGCAAGAAATTAAAAAGGTATCAAACGCCCGAAAAAAGTACACTAGCACCTTTAAAACGACAAAAATAGTCCCGAGAGTCCCGAAAGGTCCGAAAAATCTCAAAAAAAGCAAAAGTAATCCATAGAAGAAAAAATCCCAGAAAAAAGTATAAAGAATATGCTTCAAAAATTATTTGAAAGCGGTAAAATGGTAAAGAAAATAAATTCTGGAAATTGCCGAGCGGTACGAAAAATTCTCAAAAAATACCAAGGTAATTATCCTTGAAAAAAAAAATTTGAAAATTCGAAAATTTATGAAAACGCTCGAAATGTCACAAAAAATTTAATTAGGATTCATCTCAGTTTTTATCGAAGCTTAAAAATAAACATAAAAAATATCAAACAAAACAGTTTTGAAGTTCTAGCACAATAGTGCTTGATTTCGAAAAACTAAAAATATTAAAACAAAAATTCCGAAAATTCTAAGAATCCCAAGAAAAATTCTGAAAAGTGCCAAAAACTCCTGCAAATGTTCCGAAAACGTCCGAAAAATTTTAAAAGTGCTAAAATTAAAAAAAAAAAAATGGTGCGAAAATTACCGATAAGTAAAAAGAATAAAAATAAATACCGAAAGTGTAAAAGCTTCTGATAAAAAAAAACCCAAAATGGCACGAAAAAATCTCAAAAAAATCCCGAAAACTAACAAAAACTACGAAATAAACACTTAAAATTAGCGGAATAAGCTCATTAAAATCTTGAAAATATTCCTGAAACTAAAATTTTCAGAAACAATTAAAAACTATTCCGGAATAATACTGAAAGTTCTAAAAAAAAAAAATCACGGCATAATTTTATTTTTTATCAATCGCCTAAGAGAATAGGTGTTGAAAAATATATAATAAAATTTGGTCTTTTTCCTGAGAAAATGAAAAATAAAAATCACCATTCTATAAAATGGCTAGTGGCACGGAATAATATACTTCATAGAAGGCAAGTTTTACACCGAAAGCACGTGCGAAGTGTAATTAAGTGCAGACCTCTGATAGTTCCATACTAATATATATTCACTTCCTTTATTTGTCCGTTCACTTGTCTGCCTGAGTATAGTATTTGCTTGCAATTTCTTCCTCGAGTAGTTACAAGTACATTTTGGTAATTGACATTTTGACATCCATTGCCGCACTTGAAAGTTTGCTGGTCGAACGCCTGCTGGATAAGACAAGTAGTGTCCTGTTTGTTGGCGCATACGTACGGCTAGTTTGTCTGAGGCGATCCACCACTCCTATTTCTCGTTCTCCTCCTTTGAGCCTCGAATGAGCGAGTGCGCGACTGAAGAGTAACTTCTGAATATACATACATATATATGTATATACTGAATGCAGCACACTTGAAAATATCCGTTCCTTGTCGTCATATATTCACATGCTTATAAATGTGTGTGTGTGCTGTTCAACACCGCATATGCAACATACATTCATCCATGCAGGAGTGCAGGCAATTTGTAAATACGCCCACAAGTGGCATCAAAGTGTGGCTATGAATAAAAGTTTGAGGCTCTTTGTTGTCAACAGCAGCAGTCAACGCTCTTGGCCATAGCTGAAAAGTCAGCTAGCAATTTGCATTAACAAGTGTTTACATATGTGTGTTGCTATTTGGCCTGTGTTCTTTGTTTGCAGATTACGTACGCTATTGAACACTTACTTACACATGACAAGGGTCAATTACCAATTAAACTGGCTACTTTTGTAGCAACAGCACACATGCATACACAAAAACTCAAACATACACATTCACAGGTATGTAACTATCTGCTTGCAAGTTATTCTCTTTTTTTATGGAGAAAGTGTTAAAAAAACACTCAACCCTGTGTGGCAAATGTCATCGCCTTCATAAACACTTAACCATTTTCATATATTGGCGAATTTGTTTGGTGCCCAACGGGAGACGCTGTAAAATTCGCATATATTCTTAAGGATATTTGCAGACTCGGCTTTGTTACTTTAAGTATACGTGCATGATTTTGACAATGATGTGTATCAAGCGGCAATTAAAATTTATCAGCTACAAAGGTGTTGCATTCAATGCAAGATGTTGCAGGATCAGGGGCGAATGCAGGTAGGTGTTTTTGGGGGGTTCAAACTTTCCCGCCCTCAAAATAATGAGAAATGCAGAAAAGATACACACTTTAGTGTATTTCGAGTATCTTTTCGAGTTTTGATGAGGTAAACCCTAAGAAAGCCCTTCTATACATACACGACAGCCATGGGAAACTATTTAGAAATGCGTATACCAATTTAATATTTTTGGTTGCCATCATAGCTCTCGCGGGCTGGAGCTCAGGACAAGTAAAATTTTTGGACACAGCTATTGTGTCCAATAGAGCTCTGCACAGATACATAGGTAGATATATAAATAACCAGAGAAACCACTGCGATCAGTAGGTCTTTTGTGCCCTTAGCTCATCACAACTCGGCTTCTATCCATGGGGTGGGAGTGTATTTCCTCTTGTCTGGGTAGAAAATATCTTTGACACCACTCCCTTCTCCGTGAAACGGCCTCACACTCGTTGAGCAGGTGAAATGATGTATACTTTGATAGAATCAAAAAAGCAACATAGATATCTGACCAGATCCCTAGCTTATGAAAGTGCCGTCCTAGCCTACAATGACCCATAATTTTTAGCCGCTACTTAGGGAGATTTATAAGTCACCTCTCTCTTTAAATAGTACTCCCCGAGTAAGCCTTTGGTTTGACGAATACCTATGATCGTGTCGCCATTGCAGTTCCCTTGGTTTGGTAATTTCCTTTCAGAGCACTTCTTTTTCGCATAACGACCTATAGCAAAGAAGGGCCAGGTCCTATCGGGGGAGAAGCAAAGCATTTGGATAGCTGATAGGCTTCCTCAGTTCCTTCGACTTCCATGTGCCCTGGTATCCATATCAGTGGAATAGCATTGTTCTAAGCAAGGGCTTTTAGCTATCTATGCACTCCAGGACCAATGAGGATTTGATTTCAAAGGGTGAAACAATTTTGAGACATTCTTAAATATTCAAAAACTTTTTTCATCGTCCGCCACTTCTTTATAAAGGCTTATAAATTATGGTTCAATTTCTCGTTTTATCCAAGCCTTCTCAAACTATTTAGCTTTTTTGGTTGATTTTCTTCCTCGTCTAAAGCTATGGCAATAATTTTCAATCCATCATAAGTAAAATAAGTCATATTTCCTCACTGAACTTCAATTTACTGAAAGCAACGGACGGCATACTACGGATGTGCGTGGTTATATATCACTGATACGGAACTGATACGGCACTGATGTAGAAAATAAATTAATGCGTTGGTGTTGGTTGATTTTTCCGACAGGGTGGTAAGATGATTTATTTTGGCACGAATTTCGTCATCCCTTGTCAAGCTTGGTTTGTAGACAAACCGGTTTCGGCGTTATGCCATCTTCAGTGTCATTGTTCGTTCTGTCGAGAACACTGAAGATGGCACAATGCCGAAACCGGTTTGTCTGCAAACCAAGCTTGACAAGGGATGACGGAAATTCATTCCAAAATAAAAAAAATTTAATTCTTTTTTTGAATTTGATTTGGTAATTTCTATATTATTAAAAAACCACCTATCCAAATCCTTCAAGTTTATTTCAAATGCATGGACAAGGCTTAATGCGGACTCTGACTTTAACTTGCTCCGCAGAAAGCTATGGTCCGCCAGATGTGTTTCCTAGTTAACCAAACCAGCGGAGCCGCCGTATTTTAATTCGCCGCACTATGTCCATGTAGTTGTAAAGTTCATGCATTTCATCGTTTCATCGCACTGCGATACAGTGGCCCAGGCGTTAGGTCACTAGGCGAAATTTCTTAACACTTCTTTTACGTCATAGACTGGCGCTTAAACAATATGTTAATGTTAGGCCGAGCTTCTCCTCTGATTTGTGGCGTGCGCCTTAATATTGTCACACAAAGGGGAAGGATCTACAGTTTTACGCCGCTTCCGAACGGTGGTTATATTTTATGAGAAGCTGTTTTTCATCGCAGAAATACTCAAGAAAAAAACGGTTTGTTTTCTTTTGTTAGTCGGAACCTGACCTTGAACCCAGGCCCTGCGGAATACAAGCGTGCACTGCTAACCAATACACCACAGCGGCCGCGTTATTGAGCAACTTCTTTTTTGTATCCGTCAAAAATTTAAATTGAGTAAAATAATTTCACATATCCGTTTGAGAAGTACAACAAAATAATATGTTAAGACAGGGTTGTTCTATTGCATACTTTTAAGCACATTATTTGCTAATTGAGCAATCCGGCCATATCAAACAATAGAAGAAAGTGCATTTCGCTAAATTAGAGGCTTCTAAAAAGACTGATATTTTTCTACTTGTCCATTTTATATTTCTGAAAGAGACGGCATAACCTAACCTGAATTTAACTGAAAGTTTCTGACTATTTAATACCACATTGGTGGTTCAGAACAATAAAAAAAAATAAACAAGTGATATCGATCGTGGATATAGAAATTTGTGTGTAATCTTATGTATATGGGGCGTTCCATACTAAAACGGATTTGTTTCAAATTTTTAGGGTTGATGCATAAACATACATAATCCTTACTTAATAATATTATAAATCCGAAAGTGAATTGGTTTATTTGTTACGCTTTCACGCTTTAACTACTCAACCAATCATGATGAAATTTTATACACTGGTGTCATTTAGCCCAACTTAAAATATAGGATAGATTTAACCTCGATTGTACAAGGGGGCGTGGAACCTGCCATACAAACGGAATTTTTCATAGTACATATTGCAGGAAATATTTGTGATAGAGGACTGGAACTTGGTATGGAAATGTATAGAATCGATTCCACACTCTTGGGGAAGGGCTGCCACCTGTTTAAAAAGTAAATTTCAACTTAAATTAAGAGAATTATTTATTTGAAAATTATATTCAAAAATTGATATAAAGAGACCCAAAAATGTTGTAGTTTGAAAATATTTTGAAAAGGGTTGCCACCCGTTTAAAAAGTAAAATATAAACTAATTATTCGCAAGCTATGTATCTGAAAAATTAAAATATGGGTGTCAAACGAAAGATTGTTAAGAAACCTTCAGATTTAACATTTTAGAATATTATTTAGGTTTTTTACTAGGGTTACCACCCGATTAAAAATTAAGCTCAATTAATATAAATGAACTACTGCAATATGGGTGTCAATCGATATGTTTTTGAAAAGTTCTAAACTACATGAAGCACTGTTGCCACCTTTTTAAAAATCAAATTCTACTTGAAGTAAAGGAATTAAATAATTGAGATATGTATCACAATATGGGTGTCAGACCGAAGGGGTTTAATAAGAGTTTAGTTGGAAAATATTCTGGAGAGGGTTGGCACCTGTTTTAAAATTCGAATTTAAATTAATTATACTCAAATTAAAGTGTCAGACCCAAGAGTGTTTAGAAATGTTCAGCTTGAACATGTAGACTCTTCTAAGGTATTTGAAGAGGGTTACGGCCTATTTTAAAACTATATTCAAATACAGTTATATTATAAGTTAAATGAGTTCTTACAGTATAGGTATACATAAATCGAATGCCTTGAAAAGGTTTTATTTCTAAGCTACATATGTATACATAACAGGGCTTTCACAGATTTGAAAACTCAAATTCAACTTAAATTATTGGATTTATGTAATTTGAATGCATATGTATGTATCACAATATGAGTGTGAGACGAAAGCGGGTTAAAAAGGTTGCCAACTGTCCAGAAGGTTAAATTCAAACTATTCAATAATTTCAATGCAGTACTTATTACAATAGGGGTACCAATCGAAATCGTTTTGAAAGTGCTTCATTTCTAAACTATATCTAAGGGGCTGTCCCTTTTGAATCCATATATATTCGAATTCAGGGTATATAATAATATAAAAAGTATATAGAGTATATAGAGAGGTTTAAGAAAGTTTTAGTTTGAAAAAATTTATTTTGAAGATGGTTAAAAAATTTTAAATCTCCTGTTTTTGGCATAGCTTAAGTATGTTGAGATTTATTGAAATAAATTACACCTAATATAGCGCGCATAAATTTCATACCCTCAGCGAAGCGGGTGACGGGTGATCTAGTAAATACATAAATATGAAATTTAAGCTTGATTAAACATTTTTAAAAACTTTACAGCAAAAAACAAAAATGAATTGATTTAATAGTTTTCCAAATATCTATAGAACGATGCGGGGAAAAGATTTGAAAAAAATCACACATACACACATAAAAATTCTCTATGTAAAGAAATACTAAAAAAAAAATTTTCTTCAAACATTTTTCACATACAAATTTTTTAATAAAAAAACCTAGTTTTTGAAAATGTGCCATTTAAAAAAAAATTGAAAAAAAAAATCACAATGAGTATATATTATGGGGTGCACTCTATTTACAACAATTTGAGTTAGATTTTTTTTTACACCGAAGTTTTGGTTTACAGCATTAACCATATTTTTATAAAAAATAAACAAAAAACAAATTTTAACTTGAAAACCATTGTGAATATTTCAAAGAAAAAATAAAAATCAACATATGAACACTTGCTTGACTGTACTGCACTGTATATGTTTATATTTGTGTACATAAGTTGATGTCCACATGTGGTCAATCATTCAAACGATTTAACACCATAGAAAATCGAATTAAATTTCTGTCCACCCAAAACCGATTTCAACTATAATAATAACATAGATAATAATGACGATAATGCCATACGATGATTACATGCAAAACTGTTAGTAATACTGTAACCGACGCCAGTTAAATTTTATGTGATGCCAGTTGTTACAAACTTTGTTGCATGCAACAAAAACATATTTAATGTATTGATAACTGTAATGTAGTTAGTTAACTCAATGATGATTATAATGCAGTTTGTGAATTTTTGTAGCGGCATTAACTGCATTTATGCAACACGCATACATGCCTTGTTGTTGTTCACCCCTTTACATACAGACTTGCTGCCTTATACCCACCGGAATTTTGAAAATTGCATTCGGCTAGCAGCAGCGCCATCACAGAAATCAAAGTGCATTCGCTGGAAAACTCTTCATTATGTCGGACAATATTGACAGACAGCCATGCAGTCAGGCAGTCAGCCTTTGAGCCTGAGCACTGAGCGCCTGCCCAGCCTACAATGTATCTATGTATGTCCTTACAGCCTCAGAGTAGGCTAAGTACGTGCAGCATTTGGCGCTTCACTCTATTAATTTGCAAATTTGTGTGACTGTGCGCCTCAGTGTTTGCCAATCGATAGGCGTGCATGTTGATGTAATACTGTATGTGTGCGTGTAAGTAAGCTAACAACGAAATAGTGCATTTAGCATTGCTTTTTTCCTCCACCCACCAGCTGCTGCTGCTGTAACATCAACTGCGCGCTTACATATGTAAGTGCAAGTGCATGTATGTGCATACATATGTGCATGTCAGCTTATCCCTNGTGTTTGCCAATCGATAGGCGTGCATGTTGATGTAATACTGTATGTGTGCGTGTAAGTAAGCTAACAACGAAATAGTGCATTTAGCATTGCTTTTTTCCGCCACCCACCAGCTGCTGCTGCTGTAGCATCAACTGCGCGCTTACATAAGTGCAAGTGCATGTATGTACATACATATGTGCATGTCAGCTTATCCCTTGTAACCGCTGCCGCGCATATGTACCACTCTTCTCCTCTCCTTTCGCCAACGTCGATGCCATTTCACCAATTAATACTCTCGCAAACGCACTTTTCCATGCTTTTGCTTACTGTGTCTGCCCAAAGGGCCATAAAATTGAATTGTTTGTTAGCGAGTTGGACTTGGCTGTGTACTAGCGGTTGCGCCAACTGCACTATTTGCGCTCGTTGGTCGCGAGCATTCACTCAGTTGCATCATCATTGCTTCGAAAAAACCTTCTTATAAATGATAACTTGATGAGCCTTGGAATTCGGTTTTTATTCAATGTGGAATTGATTGCTGTCATAGCGGGGCGATGACTGCCAGCGAGCAAGGTCGCTAATCACGTTACGTTGTAACAATTTGATCTGGTATGACCGCTGTGCTGACCGAACGACCGACCGCGTGACAAATCTGTTGCCCTTTGAAGTCTATCTCGATTAGTTAACTGATTGATAAAATGCCTTGAATATTACTGTTTCATTGTAAGAGTTCAACTTTAACTATAGAAAACTGCTGAACCTTTATTGGAGGGCTCGAAATTGAATGTTCTTGATGCTAAAACCGCCCCTTGTTGATATTTTAGCAGTCCAGTGGTAGTGTCTGTGAAATTTCAACTCTAATCCATATATTTCCATATTGAAAATACTCTCCAGTGAGTGACTGAGCAGCCTTCGATCTGGAAGATATTATTTTGAGTCAGTCGTTTGCCACTGAGACAGCCCATCAAGACTTTGACAGAATGGAATGCAACAACAATTTCACCATTTCCACTTTATTCTCACGTTCTTGTGTCATTTTCGGCACTTAAAGTTACTGGATGCTTCCTTTCAAAATGTTTTCTGAGTCTGAAAAGTGCTATAGATTTTTTTCTCCTATCCTTTGTCCACAGAAGCTCCATATACCTACTGATCATTTCTACTGAGATCTATTGAGGCCATAACATTTTCGTCAAATTTATTTAATGGACAGACGACATACATATGTTGCTGCCGATGGTAGCAAAGAGAAACCACCGAGCTGCTCTTTGGCTCTGAGATTAATGGAAACGTGCCAAAAAGTCGCAGTCGTGAATGTAACTTAACTCCACTCTACTTGTAAGAATAGATTGTTTTGCTCTCTCTGCGGCTTCGAGGCGGAAGACAAGGTATTTTCTGAGATAGTAGTATAAGCGGTGCATTAATTCAAATCGCATATATCGAAACTTTAGATGGCCACCAGCCGCGAATCGTGTGGCCCAGATACGTTAAACCATTCAAAGTTTTAATTCTTGAAGTCTATTAGCGACAGGAAGAGGCAAGCGCTCGAGTGCATACATATCTACTGCTCGCCGCAATTAAAGCATCGCAGGTGGCTACGAGCAGCTGCAGAGATTCCATCAAAGTTCATTAGGAAGGGTGAGCTAAGGCATCGAGAGCTTAGCTTCGCGAAGGTTGAATAGATTTGAAAGAAAGTGGCAAGAAGACTGTACCAGTCTTATACCAATTTCCCATCGGAGAGTTGAAAGTTTCTGAGCGGCTGATGTCAGTGCCAGAAATTTTAACTTCAAAGGCTGTTTAGGAAGCGCGATTCAAGATGCTTCCATTTAAGCTCCTGAAAGCTGTACATTTAAGTTAGGGGAAAGTGCTTCAATGATTCCGTCTAGTAGTCCTTAAAACAATTGCAAGTTATCCCACTTGGAATCCGAAGTCTGAGTTTTCATCACCAAACATTGCATATTTAGCTCACTCGTGAACCCCACGCTATAGCATGCATGAATGTTTAAAACTCCTATCTATGTTTATATCGCTCATTTACTTCAATAGTGTCATAACTCAAAAAAAAACAAAAAAAAACTCGAGAAAAACGACTTTAAAGTTTTGAATTTATTCTCGCCAGCTTAGAGTGCAAAGTTGCAAAGCCCATTTTTCTTTAATTATAGAAGAGAGTAAAAGATATTCTATAGCCATTTCCTTCAAGTATTTCTCATCTCTTTGAATACAACATTTTGCGTGCGTAGAGCAAAGCAAAACTCAATACGAATAAGAAGGATTCGATCTTTATTAAAAGATTTCGTATTACTTATATTGGTTTTGTCGAATTTTCGGTGTCTCTTGTGCACTTAACAAATTTGCCTTTCATTGAATATAAAAAGGCGTTCGCACGAGGCGATTTTGCATTCAACTTTTGCGTTCAACTCACGCAGGGTTGCATGTTGAATGGCTAAATGTTGGCTGGCGACTAACTTTGTTGAAAGCGATTAGTTGAAAGGCCGTTCAACCAAAAGTAGAATGCAAAGTG
This sequence comes from Rhagoletis zephyria, assembly GCF_001687245.7. Taxonomy (NCBI): domain Eukaryota; kingdom Metazoa; phylum Arthropoda; class Insecta; order Diptera; family Tephritidae; genus Rhagoletis; species Rhagoletis zephyria. Next base: position 35,775 of record NW_016161155.1, read on the forward strand.
TAACCATGCAAACGCTTTTTTATGGCGAATATTTTGTATTTGTTTTTATATTTTGCAACCCTGCGTGAGTTGAACGCTAAAGTTGCCTGAAAAATTGCCTCGTGCGAAGCCCCATAACCGAGAAAAAAAAAAACATGTACAGTGGCGGTCAAAAGTGGATGAATGTTGTTTCGTTTTTAATATTTACAATGTTTTTCAAGGCAAAACTTTTGATATTTTTTTTTTTATTTTTTAGGTAGGCAGCTAATAGGATTATAAAATTTTAGTAAAATTAGTGCAAGGCTTGAGCGGCTGAAAATCGCATTGATTTTTAATAATTTTTTTTTTGCTGACGGCTTTTTTCGTTCTTTTCATATAAAAAGCGAAATTTAGAAAAACTGACTTTTTTTATTTTTGTCACAATAGGTCTGGCGCATATTCTTCCACAAAAAATGCATGTTTATATTGAAAAAGTGCAAAACGCGGTCAACAAAAAAAAATAAAATAAATAAAAAATGTTAAAAATTAATGCGATTTTTTAGCCGCTCAAGCCTTGAACTAATTTTACTAGTATTTTATAATCCTGTTAACTGCATACCCAAAAAAGTTCAAAAAAAATCTGTTTAAGAAGCTCGAAAATTAAACAAAAATTTGGTTAAAAAACGCTAAATCTCAGCTGTCGATTGTAAAACGCCCTATTTCGACATATTTTGTGTATATTTTCAGTTGAGATATGGCATTTTTTAACCAAATTCTGAGATAAGGCGTTCTTCAACCCAATTCCGATTTCGGTCGATTTGCCGAGATAGGTCGATCTTCTACTCAGCAGTCAATATGCGGAAAGAAATTAACCCTTTCAGTACAGAATATAAACTCTTGAAGTTAAAAATTTTTCTACCGGCTAATATTGAGTGGTTGATTTCAAAAATACAATAAAAAATTTTGTAACGCTCTTAGTTTTACCATCATTCAGCCTCCATTACATTTGACAGTGGTGCCCTAAGCGTTTAAAATAGAAGGTGATCTCAATATATTTTAAATCTATCAATGCTTAATACCTAAAATGTTTTCGAATCTCAATTCCACCATAAAATAGGAAATAGTTTTCAATTACACTGCTCACATTGGACACTTTTATTTTTTTTGGAAAACCAAGGTCAACTGTATTGAAAAAATTCAATGAAAGAAACGCAGTAAAAAAGAATAATAAAATTTTCTCAAAACAACTGCTTTCTTAATAGCAAAAGCTCTTATTTACGAAACAAGGAGCTTTAAGCACAAAAAAGTGTATCCAATATATTGGACGTTGGTACTGAAAGGGTTAACATAAGTTCTATAACTAAAATAATGTAATCATTATGAAAACTTTGCCGATAGAGGTTTTAATACTAATCTGCCAGAAGTATAGAGCGGATGTATGTAACTAACTCAAATGTACAAGGAATACCGTTTACATTGGGGAATGCATAACAATACCCTCCAATTACTTTTGCACTCATATCCATGCAAGGACTACTATGCTAAATTTATAGTTATGCACGCGCGCAACTACTCATCGCCCTAACAAGTTGTATATTTTATGTGGGGGAAGCGCATTAAAATCACTGCTAACTACTTACATACATATACATATGTGTGCATAAGCAGCCTCATCCAGTAGCAGTTGTGGTGCTGTTTTACTACTGTTTTGGCGTACAATTAATTACGTTAATTTGTGTTGTGCAGCCATTGCTACATTAATTTTTCAAATTCGCCACATATTTCATTTATCCACAACAATTAAAATCGTATTATGGCATAGTTGATGTGCGAAAGCTGTTGTGGTATGCAGTGCGTTGCGCGAAGCAACAAGAAACTGTTAAAAAATGTAGCAAGTTGGGGAGTAAAGGAAACCCAGCGGCGAACAATGTGGAACAATGACTACACAATTTTTTTAAATATCTAAAAAAGCAGGACTTTGATCTCCATGACTTTTGTTACTAAAAGAGGAATCCTGGAAGCATGGCCAACGTTCAATTGTTTTCCAATAATACATTTTTACTAGCTATCTGATATCATATCGATACCTGAGTGAAAGATCGACATATGTATCTCGACAGCCAGTTCGAAAACGACGTTTCAATAACGCCCTATTTCCGAATTTGATTGAAAACCGCGCTTTTTAACCAATTTCTGAGATAGGGCGTTCTCAAAATGGCTTGAAGTTGATTAATTTGAAGGCAAGAAGGGAGCAAGGTCACCTACCCGAAATTACTTGATAAAGAGAAAGAAGTACAATTTGACGTCGTTGTTGTGCGGTAAATTTTAAAATGAAAAGAAAATTAAATTAAAAAAAAAAGTATAAAAAATACAATAACAAAAGTATAAAATAAGATCCTTAAATTTAATTGAATAAGACAAATATATTATTCTTTTTAAATAAGTAAAAAGTATATAGATTAAAAGAACATTAAAGTAACAAAAAAAAAATTAAATTAAAAAAAGAAGAAATTAAAAGAAAACTAAATTAAATAAAGTAAAAAAATATAATAAAAAAGCTTAAAATAAGATCCTAAAAATTAAATTAACAAGATTAAAAAAAATTTTAATTAAAAATAGAAGAAATAAACTAAAATAAAATTCTAAAAATTAATTGAGACCAAAAGTTTTTTTTTCAACAATAATATCTAAAAATGAAAAGAAAATAAACTAAAAAAAAAATATTATTAAAATGAAAAAATAAGTCTCTAGAGATTAATTGAAGCAAAACAAATATATTTCCCCGTTAAAACAACAAAAAAATATATAAAATGAAATTTACAAAAGAAAAACAAATTAAATTAAAAGGGAAGAAATATATAAAATGAATTTTTTAAATTTAAATGAAATTGAAAAAAAATAATATATTTCTTTTTAAACAATAAAATTTAAGGAGTAGAAGAAAATTAACATTGGCATTCAGAAGATCTTTCGTCTTTTTCCTACTTAACTGCTGTCCTAATGAACTTGAGTTTCCGAATGGTTCAACTGGATATCTCATATGCTGTAGGTAATCTGGCCCCCTAAATTTGAACCAAGTACGTTTCTCTATACACAAGTAGGGAAGGGCTATTTGAAGGGCAGTACCCATAATACTGTCAGTGTCTATTGCCTCTTTTATGTGTCATAGGATTTTTAAAAATAGTAATAGGCATAACCATCATGTTTACAAAACACTTGGCGTTGGTTTCCCAAGGGGAACAACGGTGGAATACATTCTCCGCACTTTACTGACACCGGAGATATAGATATGTATTGGAAAACTTTATTTAAAGACCGCATTGAGAAATTGAGTAAATATATCGATGGCTGAGGGGACGATCGACCTATCTGGCCTTATCTCAGAAAACTTTGCAAGAATTCAGAATTTTATTAAAAAACAACTTTGCCTCAGAATTTAGTTGAAGAATGCCCTATCTCAGACTTCGGTTCAAAAACGTCCTATCTCAACTGGAAATACATCGAAAATGTGCTGAGATAGGGCTATTTCGAAGTGGCTGCCGAGATAGGTCGTTCTTCCATTCAGCCATCGATATGCTTTTGTTCCAATTATCTTGGGATCCTATTAATGGGGTTCACTCTATTTAACAGCTCATCTTTTTACTGAGTTTTTAAATAAGAAAAGAGGCGAACAATATAAGCCAAGAAGGCCAATTAACCGAGTGATTCTGTAATTTCCATCAGTTTGCAATTGCCAATTTTCTAATACCTATCTAACTAGGGATCTTTGAACTAGTTGGTAATTAGGAAATTTCTAACTAGCTGGCAAATAGTTACTTTGTAACTAGTTCACAAATGTTTCGCCACTGGATATCCTTATATGTTTTACATTCATAAATCTTCAGATAATTCCATATACATATACGTATATGTTTCTACATATATCTACTATATATGTATCTGCATATATTCCCATTAAAATTTTAATTTAGCATTATAGTACATTTCTTGTTGTTTTATTAATATTTTTCGCCCTTTTTAAAACGCAAAAACAATTTCATTTAATTCAATTATATTCAAGCGAACATTTTCTGGCAAACATCCCAAGCTATTACATATGGACATATGTACATACAGACAAGTGTACATTTGTATGTATTTTTAATGTGCAACATACTTGTATNGCAATATAAGCCAAGAAGGCCAATTAACCGAGTGATGCTGTAATTTCCATCAGTTGCAATTGCCAATTTTCTAATACCTATCTAACTAGGGATCTTTGAACTAGTTGGTAATTAGGAAATTTTTAACTAGCTGGCAAATAGTTACTTTGTAACTAGTTCACAAATGTTTCGCCACTGGATATCCTTATATGTTTTACATTCATAAATCTTCAGATAATTCCATATACATATATGTATATGTTTCTACATATATCTACTATATATGTATCTGCATATATTCCCATTAAAATTTTAATTTAGCATTATAGTACATTTATTGTTGTTTTATTAATATTTTTCGCCCTTTTTAAAACGCAAAAACAATTTCATTTAATTCAATTATATTCAAGCGAACATTTTCTGGCAAACATCCCAAGCTATTACATATGGACATATGTACATACAGACAAGTGTACATTTGTATGTATTTTTAATGTGCAACATACTTGTATAATGATGCTGCAATATTCGTCAATTTTTATTTTCGACCGCGATTTTTTCTCCCTTTTTTACTATTGTAACTTTTGTATTCAATTTAAACGCGATTATATGGTTGTGAACAAAGAAATCATTAATAATGATTATAAAATTAAAAAATTACAATAACCATTGAAGCTTATGGCTATGACGTGGTTATTCAAAACCCAAAAACAGGGGGCAACAACTCTTCAAAAAGGTCCAAAAATTGTCCGCAGCAATTTTAGTGCAAATAATGTTAGTAGTATTTTTTTGCAACTTTTTAGCCGAG
>NW_016161155.1:47681-54814 GCF_001687245.7 Rhagoletis zephyria
AGTTCTTATGCCACCATTATGCTGATTATGGAAATTCTAACAATACTAACTGTTCTTTAAATATATTTATGTAGATTTTCTTTTCAAAAGCGCTCGCCGTCCGTAGAATAATATAAGCTTAACGATTTCCTTTTGTTTGTTTGTTATTTGAAGTATGAGACACCTCCCAAATTAGGCTTGCTCCAAACAAGAGTCTTCTATTTCCTAGCAAAAAACATTCGATCAGTATTTTCCATACACATTTTCAGGGTTTCGTGAAGCTGCGTTCAGTTTTATTAGAAGCAGTTAACCAGTTCCCAAGTTTGAACCTATACCCCGTGTGTGAAGCTCCTTCTGAAAAGTGCTCGTTGAGAAGCGATTCCTTGCTGTTTTGTGTCCACTTTTAAAAAATTCTCATATAAAATTACGTTTGAGAATTTGGTTCTAAAATTAGTTATACAATAACAATTAATTATGCGAAAAACTTACCTAGTACTTACCCAGTTGCGCGAGAGTCGAGATATTTGTGAACCCCGTATTTGGTGACCGATTTAGTTGAAATTTTGAAAATACATTACCCATATCGCTGGCTTTGAGTGAAATGCTGCTAAGTCCACTTTTTATGGAAATTCCCTTATTAATTCAGGAGACAAGGAAAACTAAAAACGCATCGTTTATATAACGGCCAAACTACCTGTTGCATTTCTACTCGATTCTGTTAAGTGAAACGCAAATTCGCTAAGTCCATGGAAGGCCCAAAAAATTCTACAGGAATACGAAAAACTTTTATGAACGTCCAATCCTGCCGAATTGCAAAATTAAGCTTAGCAGCTTTGCACTCTAAGCTAGCGATATGATAAGATAGGTGGCGCTTGTGTCGAGTATTTGATCAATTATAATTGATGTGGTTTTTTATTCCAAAAATTTTAGGGGATTAGAGGAGAATCGAATTTTTTGCCAAACATACCTAGATATCTATGCACATATATACATGTGTACATATCGACGGTTGAGTGGAAGATCGAATCAGGATTTGGTTGAAAAACGCCATATTGAATTTATATTGAGGTAGGACATTTTCGAAGCGACAGCTGATGTACACTGAGAAAAGAATTTAGTTACAAGAGCTAAATATGTTTATTTCGACACATGATTTGGCTATAGTTACTCGATGTGGTAACAATTACAAAATCTTGTGTTGCTCAAATATTTAGCTGTCTCTTCTCTGAGTGTAGGGTGTTTTTGAATCAAATTCTGAGATAGGGTGTTTGCAGCCATTTGCTGATGATATCCAGATTCGAGTAGTTGGATAGAAAATTTGATAACCAAGACCAAACTAAAACTTGACTTACATTCTACCTTCAAAAAATACGAATTAAATCTTGTAGCCAAATGAAACTTGCACTTTATTATACTAAAATGGGCTTCAAAACTGCATACCAACAATTTTTCTAAAAATTCTAAATAAAAAGTTTGAAATTTTGGTGAAAATTTGTCGAATTTTTATTCAAAGTTTGAGAAGCGGATTTATATAATGTTTGTTGTATAACCGGAATATAGCCAAAACTCTTCAAAGTACGACGAGTCTATTATTTCTGCTGCCAGTTTATTTAAAAATTAACTCTATAGTTTCCAAATTTATTTACTTCAAAGTTCTCAATAAATTTGTGGGTACGTGTGCATTGACGTGCAACTTTTAGGGGCACGTCAGGAAATTCGCAAAGAAAATATAACGCTGTTGTTTAGCTTAAAAGAAACATATAAGGCAGAAGAGCTGATTAGCTCAAGCAACAACTTTGACAGCATTCATTGTTTTGAGATAATCAGCTCTTCTTCCCGACTGCCCCGTTACTTGCTCAATTTATTTATGAAATGACTCAATTTATAATGAAATGATTCGAAGAACTTAGTTGTCGTGGCAAACATTTTTGATTTAGACAATGATATATATGTCGATACTTTTATCGATAAAAAATTAGGTGATGGCGCTTTCGACAAACGTATCGATATTTGCATAACATACACAACATTTGGATATTTCGATAAATACTCTCATATTTATATCGGACGTTTTTTAGAGAATTTATCGATAAAAACATTAGTATATCGCTGAAACTAGCGAAAGCAATTGACTATTGATGCTCATGCTATCGATATAGTAGATTCAATAACATATCTGTGCATATTTGTAATGATTATCGTACAATTATCAAAATGGTTTTCGATACCGTCACTGTCAGACATATATAAATTTATGTTATTATCGATATTTTTAACGGAATGGTTATCAACTTACTTTTGTATCGATCAAAATAGCAAAGGTCAGTTATTATCGACATATCTGATGCCATATTGAAGGTTTTATCGATTATCGAATTATTATTGAAATATAAAGGTAAAAGTAAATTATTATCGATACATTTGATGCTATATTGATGTTTTCGTCGATGATAAAAATAATTTCTATGAGTACCGATCAAATAATTTTTATTTCTGCAATTAGTTAGTTTTATTACATTCTATCGGCTTTATAGATCCAGACAATCTGCTTCGTGAGAATTGGCTAATGAGACTCATTGCATTACTTTTGCTTTGACATTCCTGGAAATTTGTTATCTAGAGTTTTTCACAACATTTGCCATATCCGTCAAACTCATCAGCGGTTCAGAAAGCCTTTAGGACTTCATTCTAAGAATGCGGCATGTAGTAGTTTGTATCGAATACAATTTTTATGCATACATATGTATGTATGTATATCTGTTCCCCTGTCCTATTATTTGCTAAATGCCACTTGACCCATAAATTTTCACAAAATTATGCACTAAATAATCAACATTACATAACTCATTTGTGCCAAAATTAGCATAATTAATTTGTATTGATTGCGTATAAATTAAGTAGTTAATTTTGCGCACACACGCATATTTTTACTAAAGTACTTCACTTTTGTAAGTACAAGTGTACTTAAACAAAATGAAATCACTTTATTGCCTATAGTACTTATGTATGTACATATGAGTACAATCAATTGAATCTGACAAGTGCATTCAAAATCATTCATCGCTCTGTTAAGGCATAAATGCTTACTTATGTACATACATATGTGCATATTTAAATGCAGATATACGTAAGTAAATACTTATGAGTGTGAATACATATGCGTCAATACGAGTATAAAGGGTGCCTTGAAATAATTAAAAATACTAGTATTGCCCAGTTGTCGAAATGCTTTTTTCATACACTTTTGAATTTTACCTGTCACCAATACTAAATCCTTAATGCGAATTACTATTTTGACGTCCACCAGCATAATTTATAGCGAATTTACAGGAAAACTTAAAATCGAATTCTGAACGTTAATACCGGATTTATTAATGCTAATTCTACAAAGCTCCTTAGTAGCTTTTGCAAATAGACCGAAAAAGGAACCTCGATTTTCATTTATAAAAAATATGCATATGTATTTGTATGTATAGATGAGATGTTCATCACTGACTAATATCTCAAACAATTCAGACTGTAAATAAGCCCGTAAATACGTATGGGCGGTGCCACGCCCTCTTTTCCAAAATCTACCATATTTCGCCGTAGTTACGATATTGACAACATATGTTGCTGAGTCAAATTTCAGGACGTCAGCATAAGTGATTCCAGAGATAAGCGATATGAGAATTTCAATTTGTATGGGCGGTGCCACGCCCCTTNGAAATGTTATATCGGTCAAAAACAAGTTATACGTGGCCCGGCGTTTCGCTGGGTCACGTCTAGGAATCGAGATATATCGATTTGAAGTTAGTAACTATCATATAGGGGAAACTGTCACCTTTGGTGGTCTTTTTTTTGACATATTTAAAAAAATTAAGAATTACAGTTCCTTTAATCTGTTCATATAACGTTTTTCTATATAATCAACAGTTTCGCCGGTAAAAATAAATTTATGAAGAAAAAAAATATTTTTTGCCTAATATATTAAATTTCATGATGTATGTCTCATTTTGTTCATAGGTTATGTGACTTTACGTGACACTTTTTTCCGTTTTGGATTTTTTATGAATTAAAAAAAAAAATTTAATTTTTAGGCAAAAATTATTATTTTTTTCTTCGATTCCTAGACGTGACCCAGCGAAACGCCAGGACACGTATAACTTCTCTTTTACCGATATTTTCCCCGGTAGTTTGAACCCTTCCCGATCGCTGACCCCTACCATTTGTCTCACAGTGTAACATATGTTGCTGTGTGAAATTTCAAGGCGTTAGCTTAAGCTGTTCCAGAGATAGGCGATATGAGAATTTCAATTTGTATGGGAAGTGCCACGCCCACTTTCCCAGTACCTACCATTTTTCACCGTAAGTAGGGTATTTACAATCTATGCATCTTTGCTAAGTTTCAGTTCCCCAGCATAATTGGTTTTAGAGATATAGTGATTTTCACATTTTAGGCTATATGTCAGATGCCACGCCCCCTATGTATCGGGATTAACATTTCTGGATTAGAGGAAGTTATGTCCTTTAGATGGGTGCATCTTACATTGAAATCGAGCGAACGGTGCCTTCAAAAAAGGAATTGCAAAATTTTCTTGTGGCGTATTTATATATAGATGTTGGAAAAAAATCTCGACATGCCATATTTTAATGTACAGGGTGTAGGGGTAGATTACACATCCAAACGCTCTAAAATGGATGAAAATGTTTTTACTGGAAACGGGAAAATATGAATCACCAACTCGGGATGATTTATTTTTGGTCATATTACCGACTTCCGGTTTCATCCGTATGTTGGTTGAACTAACCTGAAGCCTCTTTTCTTACACATTTCTGTTCGGTTTCTGAGGATAAAAGTACGTAACTTTTGTTTGAAACTTTTTTCACAGAAGTGCTTTTATCGACCTCTAAATGGCCTGTATAATTTGAGTTTCTCCCCAAAAAAAGAGAAAAGTTAAAAAAGGCGTTGGTACCCGGTATTCGTGATATGTGATATGTAAAAATCTGTGTTTCGAACAAGACACCAAATGGTCCTCAAAATGTCCTGAACTAGTCCCCAAAAAGTCCCGAACTAACTCCCATTTAAACAGTCCCGAACTGGACCCGAAAAGTTCTGAACTAGGCCCGAAATGATTTCAAAAAAGTACCAATGGTCCTGAACTAGATGCAAATAGGTCCCGAAAAAGTCCTGAAATGGTCCCGAAACTGTTTCGAAAAAAGTATATCAATGAGCTACAACAGCAAATTTTGCGCATACCGGTAGTAAAGAGTTTACACATCCCAAACCCCAGGGAAAGTAATTTCAGTATTTTTTAAATTTCCGCAATGCTTTTGACCAGATTTTGTTGATATTGATATTCATCCAATATGTTTGAATTATCAGTCGATAACGCTAACAAACAAATTTATAATACCTTCATAGTTGGCAGACACCATTTTGAGATACCCTTTGAAAAGCATATGAATAACCATCGGTAAATTAACACCGGACAATGGGCGGCTTAAACTTCTGACTGTGTACATACACAGCTACAAAATGAGTACTGACCCAGCAAAAAATCAGTAATCACTTTTAGTGGTAACGTGTTCTAGAACGCATTACCGGAAATGCATAGTATAATGTTCTACAATATTTTATTAATTTCGCTGCTTAGATTCATTAAGGGGAATGCAAAGTAGAATGCTTCACCATAGTCAGCTGATAAATAGAATGAATACCCGAAAATTCTTTTCCACCGTTAATTTCTGTGGAAAATTCCATTGCATGAAAATCATGTTTTGTTTTGTTTAATTTACGGCGAAGCTGAAGTCAGTAAATAAAGTGAAGTACGTGAGAGAGGAAATACAATTTTAAGTTTAATTAAATATGTATGTTTGTACCGATTTTTAAGTAAGCTCGAATTTTAGTCTTTTAAGACAATCTGTGCTTTATGNTTCTGTGGAAAATTCCATTGCATGAAAATCATGTTTTGTTTTGTTTAATTTACGGCGAAGCTGAAGTCAGTAAATAAAGTGAAGTACGTGAGAGAGGAAATACAATTTTAAGTTTAATTAAATATGTATGTTTGTACCGATTTTTAAGTAAGCTCGAATTTTAGTCTTTTAAGACAATCTGTGCTTTATGTTTTCAATTTGATACTTATGTAGTACTTATCTATGCAGCCTATGTACATAAGTTTCCCATCGCCTAGTTCGATTCCATTTTACTTTCTGGGGTAATCGTGTTTTTTGTTGGGAAATTTCACGCCATTAAGTTAATAATCAACACACTAATAAACTATGTATGTGTATATGTCATATGGCCGGCATGTAACCACCAGGAGCATGTACAAGTATCTTGGTTTACACTTATATTGCACTTGAATTTCTATGGTTTGTGATGTGTTAGGAAGTGCTTCATTTGCAGTACTACTAAACATATATAATTTTTATAGCGATTTTACAGCCTCAAGAACACAAAAACATTTAGTCCGGAATCAAAGCCTGAATAGTTTCTTGTTTTTTTTTTTTATTCATCATCATTAACAAAGGCAGTGAAAAATTTCACCGGATATGTCTTTCCTATAAATTTAGGGAAAAATATTAAGATACTCAGCAAAATCTGCGTATATCACTAGCTGGAGCTATCGACAGCTCTTTCGATGGTGGTTTCTTTATCTTTATCCTTGACTTTGTTTGGTCTTGGTCTTAGCCTTGGTTTTAGTCTTGGTTTTGGTCTTATTCTTGGTCTTGGTCTTTGTCTTGGCCTTGGTCTTGGTTTTTGACTTGGTCTTGGTCTTGAACTTTGTATTGGTCTTGGTCGTGGCCTTAGTCTTAGTCTTGGCCTTGGTCTTGGTCTTGGTNCTTGGTCTTGGTCTTGGTCTTGGTCTTGGTCTTGGTCTTGGTCTTGGTCTTGGTCTTGGTCTTGGTCTTGGTATTGGTCTTGGCCTTGGTCTTGGTTTTTGACTTGGTCTTGGTCTTTGTCTTGGTCTTGAACTTTGTATTGGTCTTGGTCGTGGTCTTAGTCTTAGTCTTGGCCTTGGTCTTGGTCTTGGCCTTGGTCTTGGTTTTTGACTTGGTCTTGGTCTTTGTCTTGGTCTTGGTCTTGAACTTTGTATTGGTCTTGGTCGTGGTCTTAGTCTTAGTCTTAGTCTTAGTCTTGGCCTTGGTCTTGGTCTTGGCCTTGGTCTTGG
>NW_016161156.1:0-1268 GCF_001687245.7 Rhagoletis zephyria
CAGTGTAGTGCAACAGGTCCAGCAGCGAGCTTGATATCTCTTACACCAATATATTTGGAGGTATTTAGAAGTACAGTAAACGCGCGATATAACGCACACCTACTTTTCAAACATAACGCCGCTGATGTCGACGCCCAGACCAATGCAGATTATGTCTTACGTTGCAAAAAAGACTTTCAAAAGCCTTAACAGCATTCTAGGATTGGTCTTTTTTGATTCATAGGCTCTGTCACCTACAAGGTTCCTATAGATTCTCAAACCTGTCGATTAGCTATGAATTTGTCTCAATCAAAAGCGTGGGAAAGTAGCTTACTAAACTTCAAAGAACGATCGCCGTGTGATGTACGGCAGCTTTTCCTACAAAACCTGAGACTGCTCTGAATGCACTGGTAAACCTATCGTCACTTAATATGCATCTTTATCCGCGAGGAGATACTTGAGGTCACTTGCGTGTTTAAAATAAATGGGTGCTGATATGATAAAGTGTGGAGTGAAGAGGTAATTGCTAGAGGCAAAGGTCCATACGTTAGTGTCTATTAAATGCCACAGGATAGGGCACCACCAGTGCTTTTGCTGAAGAGGCACTTTATTATTGAGTTCCCTTAGGCTGAGTGCTAGCTTAAGCTGAGTACCAAGCCCGGGCTTTTATATTGTCGAATCTTTACTCATTACTTCAAAACAGACGCCCTCATCAACAACTCGAGTCTGAGTATTTATATAGCGGTTAATGTGGGTGAGCTTCACTTTTATTTTGGTAGATATGCTTCGAGTTACATAGGGTTTTTTGTTATATCAAAGTTCATTGCATCGAAGCTTTACTGTACAAATTCATATTGTACTGCAATCACAGTCATTTCCAATTGGCTACCACGGCTACTGAGCTTACGGACTCCCTTGTTCTTTTTCTTTGCATTTCACGGCATGAAGAATAGGTGATCGCTGATGATCGGCACACGATCGTGACAGACAGTGTTACATACGCAAAAAAAAAACAAAAAAGAAAAAAAATTGGCGATCAGCTAAGATGCTGAGAACTTAAGCAAGGTTGGGATAACTACGAACCAAGGCACAGCCAAGTGGAGTGTGAAGCTACTTGTTGTCGGTGGCAGATCAGCTAACACACACATGCACACATACAAGCATGTTTCACCTATGGTGAGTCTGGTTGCCTTTGCCAACTCGTTGCAACGGGCGCGAGGCTTTCATGCAAAATGCCATAGCTTGGCAAAGTGCAATTCTTCTGTGGTTTGCTGTGGGCTCTTCTCGCT
>NW_016161156.1:11597-54803 GCF_001687245.7 Rhagoletis zephyria
ACACACACACACACACACACACACACACACACACACACAAACGCTGGCACAGCCTCGAAGATCTCATTAAACAGTTGCCCTTTTTTTCGTACTATTTTTTTCATAGAGCACTCCCCTTACAAAAAGTGTGAGAAGGCAGCAGCAAATGTGCGATGCGAAAGAAATCAATAAGACGCTGCAGCGCAAAGCCGCTTTTTTTATTGCACTTATTTTTATTTTTACTTCTTCTGATCGGCAACCTTAACCTCAAAACGCAGACGCAGACGCAGCCAGACGACCGACCAGCCGGCCTGTTGGCCTACCGGTAGCAGACCAAGCACAAATTGTGGGCCATGTGAAACTTGGCGTGCACGTTTCGTACGTGAATATTTTGGCTTCCTTTGTCTTTTCGGCTGCCGCCTGGCATACGCGTCCATGCGCCGCCGCCGTCGAGCGCATTCACCACTTCTCCAATCATATGTATGGAAATATGTATACTTATATGTATGTACATGGGTACATGTGTAAACATATAAATGTGGCAGCTAGTTAATCTTTGCATTGAGTTGTGGATTTCGTTGTTGTTGCTGTTGCTGTTGCGGTTTTATTTTTAGCTGCCGTTTGATTGAATAAAAAATATGTACATACAGTTCAGAAATAAGGCAAGCGGACGCACAATTTGCTGCCTATGGGAACTTTTATTGTGGGCTTTGTTGGGAAAGAATGCATTTATGGGAAACTGAACTCCCAATTAGGAGCTGGCTTTTATGGAGGCGTTGAATATGCTACTCAAATGAGCGTGTAACAGGTGTTTTGCTTTTGAGTTTAATTGAAAGGTTTTACGCTTTGTTGAAATTCGTTGATGGCTCTGAGGATCTTTGGGAATAGCGTTGAGCTTAGGTGAAAATTGGATTAAACACCTCGACTTCAGCTCCAAATAGCACGGTAAAAACATGCGCTTATATGCGCTCCACGGCTCCAACGATTAGTTCTTGAGCCAAGTCTTAGCAAAGAAAACGGCTAAATTTTTTTGTATAATATATATATATATATATATATATGTATGTGTAGATATAGATTGTGGTCATTATTTCAATATAAAATATTCCTTTCCAATTTTGCCATTATCAATTTTTGCAAATTTTACTGTTTCAGTATTTTTTTCCCCCCATCCTTTATCGACTTCTCAAACGAAAACATAAAATTTTGATAATTTTCCCACTTCATTACTCAAACGAAAATCGTGAGAAAATTCTAACATCTGCTACAGTTCAATCAACTAAAAGCCAAAGCTAAAATAAAACGCAATTATAACTTCTGTTTAACATTTGCGCCCTCAATTAATTGCCAACAACAACTGGCTAACCTTATTAATAATGATATTTAAAAGAAAATTGTACATGCAGGGCAACTCCCACAGCTTAGTTTCCCTTACCTTTCTGCACTGAAAGCATTCTCACCTCAGCTTCGTCAATAAATTCCCATGCACGCTATGCAAGTCGCATTGCCACCCCTCACGCTCACACATATGTATCTATGCATATGCACACTCACACACTTGCTCACGAAAACTCCCCTACTAGCCCGAGGGTTGTGCGCTCGTCTCGCTGCTTTTGTGTTGTCTGTCTAATTTCAATATTTTAATTTTTGAAGTAACAAAAACCAGCAAACACCACTTGTCCATGCATAACGCGGTCGGGTCCTCCATTCACTCTTAGTTGTTGTGGTTGTTCCGTTCGTTGTTGCTGCATGCCGATGCAACCGCACACCCTTTCTGTAATTCCTTCACTGCCCGGCTATGTAGTCGCTCGCTTCCTTACTTCCTTACACGTTTCCGTTGCTTCCTGTGACTTGCTTTATTTTATTTTAAAATACACAATATTTTTGTTTTTATATGCATTGCCGCTGCTTTCGGTGCGGTGACGACGACGACGACCACGACGACGACGAGGACTTCCCCCTTTTGCACGTGGATTTCGCTGTAAGCCCTGGCATGGAAGTTTACAAGGCACATCTGTGCGCCTTGCTTGTCATCTACTTATACATAGTTATGCGCCGCGCTGGCTGATTTTTTTCAACGGAGCTAGTGAACTGTATATACTGCGCTGCCCCTCAGGTGAGCGTGAGAAAAATTTTTTTTGTGGGAAACTTTATATTTTTGTAATGGCATTTTGGTGTGCACTCCTGGCCTTGGGCTGCTTTACGGTCCTTTTGATAAGTATGTATGCAACTATTTTGATTACGTTTTTTCATTTCAAAATAAAATGAGTTGAATGCGTACAGTTCGATTCTTAGTGTTAAGCTGAACTTTATGCCCACGATAATTCCGATCGGGCTCAATGCGAACTATGTACGACCGATATAGTTAGTTGAAGAGGGAAATATGTACGTCTCGTATTCTCCGTAATGAGAAGAGAGTGGCCGAAATACAAGAATGCAAAGAGCTTGAAATACCAAAAAGTTAGGCGACTTACAGAAGGTTTCGAAACCAGAGCTGCTCCTGTAAGAAATACCATCAAAGTGGTGACTGATGTCCAGAACGCCGTCAACGACTTATTTCGCCTTATCAGCGTGACTTTAGACTTCGGAAATCCACCATAGACCAGGTATTCAGAATACGTTAAATCTTGGAAAAGAATAGGACACACACTATGTATATGTCGATTTCAAACCCGCTTTCGATAGCACGAAAATAAGTTGTCTTTATGCCGCAATGTCTGAATTTGGTATCCCCGCGAAGCTAATACGGCTTACATAGCGTTGAAAAATACCGCAAGCTCCATCAGATTTAGGAAGATCCTTTGATCCCAAACGAAGTTTCAGACAGAGCGATTCCCTTTCGTGTGATTTCTTTAACCCCATCCTGTTAACCCAGTTTTCCGAGGCTTTGCTGACAGCTTCTGGATCTATCTCACGAATGGCTTGTTCGACATTCGCTTTAAGGGCCTGAATCATAAATCGATTGTTCGCATAACATCGGTCCTTTAAGACACCCCTCACCCAAAAAAAAGAAAAACGGCATCAAATCTCAGCTCCGGGGTGGCCAATTGACCTCGCCGAAACGGCTGATGATAACACGCTTACCGAACTTGGCATCCAAAGGACGATTGTAACATGGGCTGCGTGGAATGGCGCGCTACCCTTCTAAAACCAAAGATCGTTCAAGTCCATGTCTTCAATTTCCGGTCACAAAAAATCATTTATAGTGTGTCTGTACCGATCATGCTTGACCGAAATGGTGTTTCCACCAGCATTTTAAAGGGGAATATGCCAATGATACTCCACGCCCGCACCCAATTGTCACTCTCTGAGGATGCGTTGGATTCTCAACGATCACGTGCGGGTTTTCCGATCCGCAGCTGTGGCGGTTTTGCAAAATCGTTGTCTATTTCATTTGAATTATTTTTCGGTGTTGTTGCAGCGCAAAGTGATTCATTACTTTACTGACTTTCAGTCAAAAAACCATTCCGGTGCTCGTGTGTGGCGCATATGTATGGACAATGAAAACCTCTGATCAGGCCGACGGGCCTTTGCGCGTTTGCGTTACAATGATATGGAAATAGTGCGACGGATTAATATACAGCGGCTCCGTTGTCTCCGCCATGCCGTACGAATTTACAGAAACGCTCCTGCACTGAAAGTTTTACAACACCGAAGATGGTTCACGATATTTATGGGCTACAGGGGGAGATAGTCCTTGACCCCGGGACGATTCAATGCATCTTTAGATCTTGCTTACAAGACCTGGACTGGTCTCTGGAGAGGGAGACGGAAATCTGGTAACATACGTCCAGAGTACAAATGAAGGATGATCAATGGAAAAATCGATAGCGGGCTCAATTTTAGTATGACAAATATAAATACCTACTCGAAGAATGGAGTCTCACGAATTATTCAATGTGATGGTGGAAAGCATATTCCGATGTCAAACAAGGATGAAAGTCTCTGGGGGCTTTCAAAAAACTGTGAGGAGACAGCGTTGAAAATGACATTTTTTTTCCAAAAAACCCAATATTCCGAGAACGCGAACATAGCGAAATAAATTTAATTTTTGACCTGAAAAAAGTATGCAATGCAATTTTTAAAAAGTTTAACATATACGTATATTTTTTCTGTTTTTGCGTCAAGGAATCGAAAAACACATTTTAAATTAAAAAGATAAAAATTTCCAAAATTTTACTTTTGAAGATCGTTTTAATTTAAAAGTTAAATTTTTAATTGCTTTTTTTTATCAAACAGCAGAGAAATTTTTTTGTGTGCTTTTGGCCATGGAAATGGATGCAAGTATAGTAAAAATATATATCTGAAAATTTTTTTAAAATTTCATTCCATACTATTTTTAGGTCAAAACAGTAATAAACATTAAAAGATGATCATGCTCGACATCCATAGGTGGAGAACGAAAGCAAAATCGCCCACGAACACAATGAATATTCCGACGGTAGTCTTGTCCACGCTAACGGACCGACCTAGACTTTTTTTTTTGGTTAAGGACTACTTACGGCAGCATTGATATCCGATCATGCTCCTCCGCCTTTTTAAAGCAAGTATTTTGCAGTAATTTTCTTATTATTAATTAAACATAGTGGTTATGGGTTCAAAAAGCTCTACAAAAAAGTAGGCGGAGAATTCTACTGGGCGTCAGTGTTGCCATTTTGTTGCTTTTGGAGCTAGATTTAGCCCTTTATTTTTCTCTTTTGCTCGGAAAATGTGGCGTTAGCTCCAAACTTTTTTTTAGCTTGTTCCAAATTAGCTAGCACTTTTTTAGTTCCAGAAAGTTTTATTTATGTTTGGTAATACATACTATATTAAAATTACAAATCTGTGAGTTCATTGTACAAGTGTTAACTGAAATTTATTTGGCTTTGGCGATCTCAGGCTATTTTAGATACCTTCATATTATTCTATTTCGATTAATACTTAAAAAAGAGTGATTCTCTTATTATGAATTCATACGGATTTTAGTCTTTTTTCAATCTCACTTCCTAAAGTTATATGCTTAACCCTATATCTATAATTTTTTTATTAACTGTGAAGGAAGTAATTTCATTCATAGAATCACGTCAATATCATAAGGAGAATACCATCGCAGGGAAAATTTTTTATGTATAAATTTAATTAGCATAAATGCTCAAATTTTGTCCACACAAACACTAAATAAGTAGTATGCACAAGAAATCTTTCATCTGGATCGGCACTCAACGTTTCAATCGAAACGAAAGACTTAAACAGCAAACCGACGAACAAATAAATATATATGTACTCACAAACTAATTAACCACACAAAGTAAAGCGTTAAGTCCGGCTGCAGCAACCCTTTTTTTATAGAAAAATTACACAACATCACGCACGCACACAAGGATAAACAAACAGCCATACATTTTCCTCCTAGAGCCGTTAATAGCAGCAACAACAAGAACAACAACAGCAATACTTATAAGCCAACTTTTAGCAATTCAGTGAAGAAACAGAAAAGTAACCGTCACTTTCTTAAAGATAACACAAAGTCAATCTGGTAACAGCTGCTTTTTGGCATGCGCGCGCGTCTGCCTCTGTTTGTATTTCGGATTTTTTCCTTTACATTTTGCCTGGGGCACGTTTATCCCATCCGTCTTGGCGCATGCCAATCTCGCCGCCTTGCAATCAGCTGGCCGTTTTGTTGGAGTGTTTCTTAATTTTGGACAATGGTGGCTGAGCATGCTCAAATGCGTAAGCATTCTTAACTGTCAAATGTGCATGGATTTCATCATATGCATACATACATGTATGTTGTTGTGTTCATTTTCATTGCATAATTTGCTGTATCTTCGACTGCCGCCACTCACTGCCTACTCTTTATCCAAAACATATTGTGCAAACGACAATGAGCCATTTGTTTTCTTGTTTGTAATATGATTTAATTTTGTGGGAGAAGCAGATTTGATTTCGGTTAGTAATAATTCTATATTCAACTAACAATTTTAATACACATGAACCTATTGAAATCTTTAACAGAATTGCCTTTCAATAAAACAATAATAAAGCACAAGTTTTTAAGTAGCTAGGACTTACCGTTAATTTTTGGCACTTTTTTTTTTGACGACAATTTTTTGATAGGGAAGCAAATGAACAGCACGTTCCCCTCTCATTTTACTATACTCAATTTTAATGAGCTAAAAAACTTCAACCAAATTTTCTGCTAAACGTTCTGATTAAAAAGTTTGAAATTTTGGTGAAACTTTGCAGAATTAATTTTTATAGTTTTTGCACAAAGTCGGAAATTTGGATTTATTTGGTTTTTGTTAGGAAAGGAGCTTTACTTTCATAAAAAAAAAAATAATAAACATTAAATAAACAAAAGAACAAGTAATTTTTAGCAAAAAAAAAACGACTTAAAAATATGTATATATATCTATATATTTCATGGTTCAATGGTCGGATCTAAACCAAATTAGTATGGGACCGCTTCTGAGACACTACCTTTCCGTTGTAAAAAATTATCGAATCGGTTGACGTGGTTATGCGGTAACATACATAAAAAAAAAAAATACTCCGCGGAACTGATAACCTTCTCCTTTTTTGGAAGTCGGTTAAAAATAGTCAAACTAAAATGTGGAGTCTTAATTTTTATTTTGGTCACTGTATGTGTTCTTCAATTCGAATCACAGGCATTACGATCATATACCAAGATCACTTAAAACTGGTTCATAGGCATGCCATTTTAATCAGTTGTTATGGCGTCCAAATAACGAACACCGATTACGGGACAAATACAGGACTTTAAAACAAACACAGAACATTTGGCGTCCCGTATAAAATAAATAAATTACCAGGACAATGGGGCGAAAAAATGGATTGTCTTGTATAATACAGGACGAATGGTCACCGTATGTATACCCAATAAAAATATGAATTGGAAAATCTACCACATCTTATTCAAATCTACCACATTTTTTTGCCGATTCTACCACACTAAAATAAAAAGAGGTTTGCACACTGGATTGCGTCCATCGTGGTACCGCTAATCCGCCTCTTTGTGAATTTGGTGCACTTGTTGATTGAGCAAATACCGATTTCACTATGTATAGTTTAATTATTTGCCCAATGATTTCCGGCTATTGTGCCCCGATCCAAAAAATTTGACTTACACTTGTAGGGAAGGGTCTACACTTTATTGTAAAACCCAATGTTGAAATTTGTCACTCATTTATTAATAAATTCGGTCTGAAAAATGCACTTTTTAATGAATTTCGGAGTGAGTTCTAGGCAAATATACTGTGGATAGCGTAGCCGGAGTTATATGCACAATAAATGTTGAATCCATTTGACAATAGAAAGGGGTTCTGCACAAAAATACTGTTTATCGAGTTTACGTATCCGGTGTAAAAATGCTAATTTTAGACCATTTTCCAATGGATCCCCAAGGGTATGTGGAAGGTTTGGAGGGGTCAGATGTGACTTTTTGCAAAGTGTGAACTGTACTCTCTCTAGTGGGTTAGATATCAAGCCCAGGGATGCCGTTTGGATCTAAATAGATCCAATTGGATACATTTTTAGACAAATTTTTGCGGGATACTTATTTTTTCCGGTCAGTATAAATGTGGATACTTTTTTAAATAGGCCAAAATTTTATATTTCCTATAAAGTTTTTTTCGTTCAAAAGTCGATTTTCATTAAAGATGGTAGAAAGCATTACGTTTTATAAACGTATAAAGAATCGCTACTTAAGCGTGAAATTAAAGCATTTTATTTTTTGTGAACGAAGCAATGAACATTTGAAGAGATCTCACCAAAATAGGTATAAGCGCAATTGCGTTAACTAGCTTAAAAGGATGCTTTAAGCAAGATCTTAATAAACATATCGCCGTTTAAGGTACAAAACCGCGTATCAACAAAATGGAAAACCGCGTATCAAGATAATGCAAAACCTCGTATATGACGTTGCATAAATTATTTTCTAGAGAGTAAAAACACTTATATTTCAAAATGGTTATCTTTTTTATAAAGCAATCGCACTTCTGGCTAGTATATTTCAGGACGAATGGATAAGGATTGAGCCAAGAGCTTGTGTGAGCAAATCCAATTTTTGGCAGCAAACGCCAGTTACGCGGTTTTGCAGAATGACGATACGCGGTTTTGTACTTTAAACGACGATATATATAAAGTAAATTATACTCCTTCTGTAGTAATCTCCTTCGTATCACATATTTTCATTTGTTAATTTAAAAAGAAAGAAGATTTGATTTATTTAAGGAAACTTTTATGAATTTTACTGAAAAAATTTTGTTTATTTGCGCATATTGAGAGAGGTAACCAGATTCCTCTTTTAATGTGTGCAAATTTGCACGCCGTGTAATAAAATTAATCATTGCCTGTTTACTTTTACACACAAAATGTTTAAAATAAAGCAATGTTTATTATTAGTAGGAAATCTATTTGTAGTTTGAAAATTTTTGCAATTTTAAACATTCTATATATGTGTGTTAATGTGCATATTTTAAAGATCTCAAGTTCAAAATCAAATACTGAACATCCTATACGTATATTTATACAGATTCTTGTTGAAAAATAGATACTTTTCAGTAGTAGTTTTACATGCTCTTTTTAGAGTGTACTTGCTATTTATTATATTTACTTTGCAAAATACTTATGCACAAAAAATGTACTTTATAAATTGAAATTACAAATGTTTGATTTTATGCACATGTATTCCAAGTCCTTAGGATGGGTTAAATTATGTCTTTTTCATGAAAATGTTTGGTTTTCTTACAAGTTTTGAGATGTATATGTAAACAAAGAAAATTGGATACATTTGGATACATTTTTGGCTTGGTCAGGGATACATTTTCTTGAGACGGCGCGGCAACACTGATCAAGACCCACGCGTTAATATTGATATCAACACATTATTCCGCGTTGTTTACGTATTTTCCTATGCGTTTTGGCATTTCTCTCTAGCAATTGCACCAAGATGACGTCACGCCAAAATTACGCTCAAAAACCCTCCCTCATGGGCGCAATCTTAAACACGCCTATTTGAACTTGTTGCGTTAGCTCATTCGCCAAATCCATATGTATATATATATGTATGTATGAATATTTCCATATATGTATGTATGTATGGATATATGCATGCA
The DNA here is from genome assembly GCF_001687245.7 of Rhagoletis zephyria. Lineage (NCBI taxonomy): Eukaryota > Metazoa > Arthropoda > Insecta > Diptera > Tephritidae > Rhagoletis > Rhagoletis zephyria. The sequence goes on from NW_016161156.1 coordinate 20,693, forward strand.
CATACCAACGCGAAGTCAAATGAGCGTCCTTCCAATCTTTTGATCTATCATAATTCATAATAGGCAATTTACGCATTCTTCCTCCCACACAAAAGCACATGCACAGGTGTAAATTTGTATATGCACTCGCATTTATGCACTTCCAATGACACATACCGACGCAAGCTTTTCCCGGCAGAGCGAAGGAGCCGGAACTACCTCAGTCATAATTTGAGAGCTCTTGCGTCGTTACGAAAAATTAGACTTGGTGCGCGACAGGTTTAAATCAGTGAAAAAGTGGTAAAAGTTAGTGAAATTTATTTAAATTAATGTTATTTCAATAGCTTGTATGCTAATGCATGTGTGTAAAGTAAAATTGATAGTGTAAAATATGAAAATGAGTGATAGAAGAGTGTTTGAAAATATTTGGCAAATCTCTGCCAAGTGCATGGCATGAAAAAATGGCTGCAATCACTATGTGCTTTGTTGTTGTGAGGCTTGCGCCGCAGTAGCAGCGCGCGCAATTTGGCGGCAAATGCTGCAAAAGCTCCTATATTTCGCCTGTGAAAGCTTGCAAGTCGTGTTGTTTGTGTTTTTTCTGATTCCTGTTTGCAAAAAGTTTTAGTGATGTGTTGTGCTTAATTCGCCTTTTGCGCTGGCATCATGATGCGCATAAGAAGGTGTCTGTATGTGCCTAATGCAGTTTTGAAACGAAAAAGTGTATTACGCATTCAACTGTTTTGTGTTTAAAGGTGAGTGGCGCTAAAACATACTTTACCATACATTTAATTACATACAGGTACATACTTTTTTAATTTAATTTATTGATGACCGAATTTTTGATCAACGTTTGAACAAATATGCCTACATATTTATGTACATATGTACATACTTATGTACTTATATTAACTTAAACATAAATTCTTATAAAATCATCTATGTACATTAGGGGGTCCAAAGAAAAAGTAAAGTCGGAATTTTCGAAAGAAGAATCCCATATATGTATATACATATATATATATATTATTTTTTAAATAAAACATATTTAGAGGTCCCTCAAAGCGCCGAAAACTTCCTATGTATTTTATATGGGGGAAAAAACGTTTCGTAGAAATGGTATGGAATTCTTCAAAATCAATATTTTTCGATCGAAAAACTATGGTTCTCTTCAGGAGACTTCCAATAATAATTCCCAATTGTTTATTTAACCATTGTTTAATACTAACGATTTTTAATGGTGCCATCATTGCACTTTTTGGGGTTTTTTTGGCTGACCTATAAATGATGCTGAAAGTTGTTAAATTTAAAATTGCGTATTACTATAGGTATGTAATATCCTGCAGAGAAGCAGAGTTTTCCGATCAAAAAATATTGATTTTTAAGAACTATATACCATTTTTTACGAATAGTTGTTCTTCCCATATAAAATATGTACCTACATGAAAAATTTTGAGCGCTTTAAGCGACCTCTAAATATTTTTTAGATTTTAAAATATAAAAAATAGTGCTTTCGAGTTTTCTTTTCTTACGGATTTTGGACCACCCTACATATGTATGTGTATGTAACATATCTAAATAGCTTCGCATGAAAACGTAAGCGAGTTATACGGATTTTGACTTCTATGCGTAAATAAATGCCACGCATGCGTATAAGTAGCCTTATCATAAATATTTAGTGAAAATTTTCACCGGAGAAATATTTCGTTCAACGAAATGGTTCACTTTATCATGAATATGGGACGATTTCAGGTGAACGACATTTAAATTTTCCAGTTGGGATAAAATACGATTATATATACGATTTCAATTGTGAACATACCAAACGTATGGGTATTTCGCATGATAAAAATATAGTAAGGTAGAACCGCTGAGAGTCACTTTTAAAATTCTTAACGTTTCCAAACAATTTAATTTTTAAATTTACTCACAAACTCACACACACATTTTCATTTTCAATCTCAAGCAACAACAATTTCGAACAATTTCAATATTTTATTTTCATTTTTATACGATTTTAAAATGTTGGCAAACTTCAAAAAAAAATCATGGCCGACAAATTGAGAGAACGGTTCTACCTTGCTATGTTTTTATCATGGTATTTCATACGGTAGTGAAAATTTAGCAATTGTTTTGCTAGCTAGCTTATTAGAAATAAATTATTCGATACAATGGTTTTTTAAACCAAAGGCCTGCGTCAGACAATAGTACATATTCCGAAAGGTTGTTTTACCGGATGCCCGCTATGGGCAATAACCAATTACATACATATGTGCATATGTACTCTTAATGATTATAAGGCATTCTGTTGNATACGGTAGTGAAAATTTAGCAATTGTTTTGCTGGCTAGCTTATTAGAAATAAATTCTTCGATACAATGGTTTTTTAAACCAAAGGCCTGCGTCAGACAATAGTACATATTCCGAAAGGTTGTTTTAACGGATGCCCGCTATGGACAATAACCAATTACATACATACATATGTGCATATGTACTCTTAATGATTATAAGGCATTCTGTTGCAAAATGCAAAATAAACATTAGCCCTACAACGAGTACTAAAAGTGCACAGAGTAGTCCGTCGAAGTTTCGAAAAAGAACAAGATGTACTACATAAATATTTACATTAGGCTAGGTCGATATTGTATGCGGAAAAATAAAAGTTATTTGGTCATGCTGCAATAGTGATACCATAATGTTTTAGCTCTAAACAAATCACAATTAACAACAAAATACTACATTAAACACGTCTTCGGACCATTCAATATATTCAAAGTGTCGGGTGTGTATTTTTGAAAAATCGGTCGTGTGNTACATAAATATTTACATTAGGCTAGGTCGATATTGTATGCGGAAAAATAAAAGTTATTTGGGCATGCTGCAATAGTGATACCATAATGTTTTAGCTCTAAACAAATCACAATTAACAACGAAATACTACATTAAACATGTCTTCGGACCAATCAATATATTCAAAGTGTCGGGTGTGTATTTTTGAAAAATCGGTCGTGTGTGTTAATACATATGCATGTATCTACGGAACGTGTTAATAGAACGAAACAAGCGATAAATAAAACTAAAGGCTATCAAATTTAATATATTACGTTCTGACATAATTTATCAACAAAACTATAGATAAATACATAGATCTCATCACTCGAATATTTATAAAAAAAACTACGCTTTCCATTCATATTAATGTAAATATAAATATATTCAAAGCAACACTTAAAATAAGGGAATAATATATTTCGCGATTGTTATTGACCTCTTAATCAAGGAAAGTAAATCTATTCACGTTCTTTGTCTGAATACAACATATTCTCGCCATTTCAGAGATTTTAATCAAATTCAATTTTCGACCCAGGCTAATATTTGTACATACATACGTACAAATATACACACATTTGTTTTAAATGCGAAGGCTGCAGCAGCGAAAGTCGTCGCTGGCAGAGCAATCTTTAGAATGCTATAAATTAATTGAAGATTACAGTAGTTTGACTTGGAAATAATTTAATTAGCCAAAGAGTCCATATCCAAGCGCAATAAATGCATTCATATGAAGAAACTGTCTTAAAAATAGAAAATTAATTTAAAAACATGACTGTATACAAACGCCGACAGCGCAGCATTTCAAAAATGAGAGCTCCATTTTTATTCTCTTCCTTTCCATTTTATATCGCTTTCGTCATCGCGGAAACAAGTCATTGCCAGTGCAGAAATATTTGCGACTGTAATTATTAAACTTTAAAATGTATAATTTATAAATATTCATAATTATTTCATATAAAAAAATTAATACAATACTTAAAAGTAAAAAATTACAAGTGGTGAGTATTTCATGCTTAAAGCTGATGTCACATAAAACTTTTGCTTCGCTTTACGTGACAGATTCGCTTTGACAGATAAGATGAATTGTATGAAAATGCACAAAGCATGCCACATAAATCGTTGAAGCGGCAGCGCGAAGCGAAAAGATGGTCAACTCCCATCTTTTTGCGCGCTTTGACAATCAGCCGGTTTAATATTTATTTTGTTTCGTCCAAATTCGGGTTTTCATGCAGAAACATAAAACTTAATTACATTGCTGATAATTTTAAATCAAAATAATTAAAATCCACAGCAACTTTGATGAGTAAAAAAGCGGTACAACATTGTTTTCTTGGCGTTCATTGTGGCATACCTTTTGCGTCTGGCGCTTTGCTGGCAAAGTTATAAATGTCACGCAAAGCTACAAAGTTTTATCTGGCATCAGCTTAAGCATACATATATGTGTATATGTACATATGCGTGTACATAAGCAAGTTATTAACAAAAAAAACACACTTGGTATATTTTGTCTGAAATTGTTGAAAATGTAGTTGAAATCAGACATTTATAGCTGCATTATTTTTCTCAAATGGAATTTTAATGAATGAAAGCAAATGCTAGGCTTGTAAAAATTAAAGAAATGTAATTCATTTGCTTGCTTGTGGCGTGATATATTCCTCTGGCAATACTGCCGCTGTCATTGCTGGAAAATACACATGCATTGCTGTGACAGCACTTGCGTTGCGACGTTGACGTCAACTTCGTTTGAGTGCGCTGAGAGTGGCAGCGGCCGAACAATCACTGGAGTGAGAGCGAACAACGTGTATAATTTACGATTTCAAGGCACACTATCACTTTCGTGCCTTCTTTCGCATGTGTGTCACGTATTCGTGGCTGGAATTTGGCTCATCGCTGTATCTCTCTCTGGCGAATACCTAATCGCCGCAGCTGGTAGTTTTGCTGGAGTCGCTTCAGTTCGCGTTCGAATTTTGTTGACACAAATTGACATACAAAAGGAAAATATACGAAAAAGGCACAAGCAAATTGTGGAAAAAAACTCATAAAACATAAAGGAAGAAAAATAGGTGTGACAGCGCGTTGTGGAAAGTACATAATATTTTAGTATAATTGTGCGAAAATCCTGCAATTGTGTGTTAGAAAAGCGTTAAAATAGTGTAAACGCGAGAAAATTTCGCAGCATGCAAAGCCCGAGAACGAATGCGGTCAATGGAGCAATACAATCGCTGCCCAGTACACTGGCGCAATTGGCGTTGAGGGATAAACAGCCTCCGCAGTTGCCCCAAACACAGCCGCCAAGCGTGCTTAACAAGAGTCATCTGCTAGAAGGCTCATCGTCCACCAATGGAGGTGGCGGTGCAGTGGGTGCCAATATTGGCAACAATGCAGCTGCAAGCGGTGCTGCCGATTCGAACAAAGTGACCACCGAGTTGCAGGAGAAGGAAAACCAAAACCAGCTACAGCAGAAGCAGAAACCGCCACTGCCTGTGCGCAACAAACCAATGGAAATAGCGGGTTATGTCGGCTTCGCCAATCTGCCAAATCAAGTGTATCGCAAAGCGGTAAAACGCGGATTCGAGTTCACTCTGATGGTTGTGGGTGCGAGTGGATTAGGCAAGTCTACACTTATCAACTCTATGTTCTTAGCTGACATCTACAATGCGGAACAATATCCTGGTCCGTCGCTACGTCGCAAAAAGACTGTTGCCGTTGAAGCTACAAAGGTACTGCTCAAAGAGAATGGCGTCAATCTAACGCTGACTGTTGTGGACACACCTGGTTTTGGTGACGCTGTCGATAACACAAATTGCTGGGTACCTATACTCGAATATGTAGACAGCAAGTATGAAGAATATTTGACGGCTGAGTCACGCGTCTACCGCAAACAGATACCAGATAACCGAGTACATTGCTGTTTGTATTTCATTGCGCCATCCGGCCATGGACTGCGACCATTGGACATTGCTTGCATGCAGAGTCTCTCCGACAAAGTGAATCTGGTGCCAATCATTGCCAAAGCTGACACAATGACACCAGACGAGGTGCATCTCTTCAAAAAACAGATCCTCAATGAAATTGCCCAGCACAAAATTAAGATCTACGATTTCCCCTCAACCATTGAAGACGCTGCCGAAGAAGCAAAGACTACACAAAATCTACGCGTACGCGTTCCTTTCGCTGTTGTTGGTGCCAACTCCATAATCGAAATGGATGGCAAAAAAATTCGCGGTCGCCGCTATCCATGGGGTTTGGTAGAGGTGGAAAATCTGGGTCACTGCGATTTTATTGCGCTACGCAACATGGTCATACGCACACATTTACAGGATCTAAAGGATGTTACCAACAATGTGCACTACGAGAACTACCGGTGCCGCAAATTATCCGAGCTAGGACTAGTCGATGGAAAAGCCCGTCTTTCCAACAAGAATCCTCTGACACAAATGGAAGAGGAGAAACGCGAGCACGAGTTGAAGATGAAGAAAATGGAAGCGGAAATGGAGCAGGTCTTCGATATGAAGGTGAAAGAAAAAATGCAGAAGTTGAAGGACTCTGAATTGGAGTTAGCGCGACGTCATGAAGAACGAAAGAAGGCACTGGAATTGCAAGTACGTGAGTTGGAAGAGAAGCGGCGTGAATTTGAACGCGAGAAGAAGGAGTGGGAGGAAGCTAATCATATCACACTTGAGGAATTGAAACGACGCAGTCTTGGCGCGAATAGCAGCAGCGATAATGTTGATGGCAAGAAGGAAAAGAAAAAAAAGGGACTGTTCTAAATTTTTAAAATTAATCCTAGAAACAGTATTTGAGCAACTAGAACACACAAAGAAGCAAAATTAAAGTTAAATAAATTCAAAGCGACGCGAAGGCGGCCACATGGAGCAGGTGGCGTTGGGAATATACGCGACAATGAAGGTAATAATGACGACGATGTTAAAAAACAGACGATATGATGATGATGATGAGGACGGTAATGACGAATTGTATTAAGTAATAAAATACCTAAAATTGTATTTAAAATACTACTTTACAAAGCAAGCAACCGAAGCAAAAAACCCCAAAAACAAAAAACGATTTTCCCCTAGATCCCCTCAGCTAAAAAACACGAGTAACGTACATACTCTCCTTGCATTAATTATAATACTATAACCTACAATACATACCTACAAAAATATAAAAAAAATATATATAATAAAGTCTTCTTTAGTTTAAAATATGTATTGCTTTCACTTAATTTCTTTATTCACAGAGCATCTCATTGACTTTACAGGCCCACCGCTATCGTCTAATATAATGTGCTGATGGATGTGTAGATTCCCAGCATTTTATTTCCTAGTAACGACTGGTATAGTGCGTGCCAATGAATGTGTGCTAATGATGTGGCTTCGCTTGATAATTGCTTCACATTCTACTGTCACTGCTGATAAATTTGTTTATTATTGCACGGTAGTCATAATTGATATGGAACACATGACGCACACGTAGTTGACACAGCCTCTGGCTGACCCTCCCTACGCTCTCACAGCATTACTCGCGCTTAAGTTTGTGCATACCATTGACCGTATGCTTACGCTACGTGAAAGACAGCGAGCGTAGGAGTTGGATGCATCACACTTTTGTGGTGATAATTAGCTGAGTTGCTGAGGCCAGGCCACAGGCGGTTTTGTGTGCTGTTGTATTCTGTTCGCGTGTCGTAGACTACTTCTGTGCTTTTTCTATTGCTTGTTTGTTTCTGTGGAAGATGCCGCAGTCTCTTCAAATTGAAAAGGTGGATGGCGGTAGGTGTGAAGGGGGGAGTTGGAGGTGGCCTAGTTCCTTGTGTGGCAAACGAATGCTTGTGGGTATATCAAGCGTGTGTGATGTTCTGATTAAAATCGATTTATAAAATCTTATGAACATAAAATTATCTACGAGAAGAGAATTATATTAAAGACAAACCGTTACCAAAGAATTAGTTATATTTGGATATGTCCTTAGAACGTAATATATAAATGAAAACCCAAATAACTACATGCATTTATAACTATTTCATTATAAATTCTTTTATTCAGTTGAATTTGCGCTGCTTGCACTTTCATAATTCTACTTAACTCTAGAATCTCGTATCAGCAGTTTGCAATGCGGAAACGGAAATTACTTGTACATAAAAAAAGTCAAACGTAAAAGTAGAATAGTAACTTTCAAAAGGTTTTTAAACTAAACGGATTCCAAGTACGAGAAAGTGCATAAAAATATGTTCAAAATGCATGCAGTTCAATTGAAGAAATATATATGTACATATATATGTATATATTTTTTGAGGTAATCAAACCGTAATACGATAAGTCATTATACGAGTAGCAGCAAATTATATATGTATGTACATATTTGCCTCTGCATGCATATACATACATATTTATGTACATCTACTATACATATGTTTGCATACGTAAACACTTCGGCATGTACACATATGGAGTGGTGCTATATGGGCTTATGTGGACAAGCCGTGCCGTGCCAGTGGTGTTGTCTGCTCCGGCCCAGGCCAATTTCAACACAAAGCATTCCATAAACAGAAGTTACTTAGAAATTGTTTAGCGGTTTCGTTGAGTATTTTGCGACATTGCGATGGGCCGCCGATCAATGAACGTTGTTGAGTCAGATTTGAAGCGAATGTACGGCAGAGCTTCGAATGGAGCAGCTTTTTTAATGGGCGCATGAAAGGAATGGGGGCAGGGGTGATAGACCGGCGAAAAGTGGTGATCGGACGGTTGATTGGATGGCGAGAATTTGAACATATGTATGCATACATACATACATACATACATATGTAGTATACAAGATCTGTGTATGTATTTATTATACGTATATTTATTTCCATACACATATGCAAGTATGTACATACATACATATAGTGCCGGACAAATAAATAGAGTCGAAATATTTTGACAGGTTTGATTGTTTTTATTTTGTTTGTTTAATGCTTATTATTTTTTTAATAATAATTTAGCTTATTATCTAACAAAATCCATATAAATAAAAACTCCGACTTTGCGCAAAAATTATATTAATTCTGAAAAAGTTCCAACAAATTTTCAAACTTTTTAATCGGAACCTTTGGAGCAAAGTTTGGTTTACAGTTTTCCAGCACATTAAATTTAATTAGAGCAAAGTGCAAGTGGGAATTACTAAAAAATTCCATCAATAATTTACGCATTTTATTCCAAAGTACGTTCGTTTTTTTTTTTTGTCAAAAATCGACTTTTTTTTACCAACTTGAAACTTGCACATTATTATATTAAAAGTTAAAGGGTTGCAAACCTGCATACCAATTTTTTTTTACATTCTGATTAAAAAGATTGAAATTTTCCATAAATTTTATAATTTTTGCAGAAAGTCTGACATTCGGATTGATATGGTTTTTGTTATATAATGAGTTATGCCTCTAGAAAAAAATAACCTTTGACGGCAGCTGCGACTGAGTTGTTATAGGTGCATTCCACTACTTCGTAGGACTTGGATGCGATCCCTGGTTTGAATAACATCTAAATTACAAAAAGTTTTTCCGATTGTATTTCTGCCATTCGTCCGACACTGTACGTATGTATATACATGCATGCATGTATATAGTTGGATATACATACATACATGCGTACATATGTACATATGAAAATACATGCCTACTTATGAAATGAACATTTGCAATGGATGACTCAACCGTGCATAAAAAACGTATTTAGCTCCAAAACAAAGCAACGGCAAAGTATGGCGGTAAGTGGTGCAAATACGAACACAGCGCAACGTGAGCTTTGAATAACAGCCAAAGACTCCGTAGAGTACATATTTTCAAAGCAACGACTGTATTAAAAAAATATTAAATAAGTAAGGACGACACTGGCTTTGGCTATAAAAAAAACTGTTGATTGTAGAACTAAATGAAAAATCTTGAATAATATCGAATATTCAATTAAAACTACATATTTACACTGCCGGAAAAAGTATTGGCACAGCAAATTTTTCACAATATATGCAACAATTTACATTCTAATATTTTTTTACTAGAATTTAATGGGCTGCAAAACTGCATACTCAAAAAAAAATTCTTAAAAATCTGATTAAAAACTTGAAAATTTTGATGAAAATTTGCTGAAGTTTTGCGAGTTTTGCACAAAGTTTAGGAATTATATTTTTATGCTTTTTGTTGTTGAATGAACCATATTTTTATACAAAATTGGCGGAAAAATATTAGAATAAAAATTGTTGCGTATATTGTAAAAAATTTGCTGTGCAGTGTATGTACATATGTACATATGTATCACGATTTCCATGAAAATGTTAACTACCACTGAAAGCTTTTTCAAGTTGGCTGCATCGTTCTCGGCTATTAATAATAATAGTAATAGATTGGCGCTTATCCATATGTTAGTGTTTGGCCCAGCTTCTCTTTCGATTTGTGGCGTGTGCCTTGATGTTGTCACACAAAGATGAGGGACCACAGTTTTACGCTGCCTCTGAACGGCGATTGCATTTTTATGAGGAGCCGAGGGACGGCCGCTGTTAAAAAAACAATTTTTTTTTTTTAAATATTTTTGCGATGTTGCTTTGACAATAGCTTGAACCCAGGCCCTGTTCGCCTGCGCACTGCTAACCGCTACAACACAGCGCTCTCAGCTATTAAGCTTGAAAAATATATAGGTATTCTCTTCATCATAGGAGTGTATTTTTAAGCTTCTTTCTATTACTTAGAGGGTGTCGTTTTCAGAAAAAAATTATTATATTTAGGCTTTTTAAAACATACCTTTCCAAAGATATAAATTTGTTAGAAATCGGACACCAAATAAAGAAGTTAAGGAAAAAACTGGTGTATCTGTTTTTACAGGGTGCTGAAAAAAATGTACACTCCTGAAATACTCTCATACATACATATCTATTATAAAGTCATTTTTGTAGAAAAATCCCATACCTACTTCATTAAGTGTTTCCAAAAATGAGTGGTCTGGAGAAGTTTGAAATTCCATACAGAAATATTGTAAAACAATAGGAACCGAAAAATAGAGTGCAACGTACAACGTGTAACGGTCCTCTCTGATCACCGCAGAGATGTGGGTAATGATTATAATCTGCTCCTCTCCTAAACTAGGAAAGACGACGGATCTTGGGGGAATCTGCTAGGCCAATCTCGCTCCTCTCCCCTGTGCCCTAAAGCCTATGGCCAGCGCGTATCGATGTACCAAGGCTCGTAGGCCACAGCCTCTCGGAGTTTGATGATAACAACAGGGGTATTGAATGTTGGTTCCTGCTACCACTAAAACAAGAAGAAAAAAATCGTCCAAACAAATTACAAAAAAGTTTCCGTTTTTAATTCGTTTGCTCAAAATGCATTCAAAATGTCATCCATTACAAACAAGGCTGCAAAGTGCAAAGCCAGACGCTTAAAAGAGACTTAAGGATTTAGCTTTTTTTTGGTTCGACCATACAATCTGATTAGGGAGAAAGAGTATTCAGGCGGTATGATTTATAAAATGGGAGCATGCAACCAGAATATAGTTTTTACTAACGCTGTGCCTCTAGAACTCTGTTATGGAAAATAAAAGTTAAGTTAAGTTAATAAAAATTAAAACACAAATTTCCATAAAGGGTATATGAATACAAAATAACTGACTGGTATGCCCACTTTCGAATTGAGGCTTCTTCGCGTTCCGGCTGTTTGGTGGTGCGCAATATTTGGAAATGCTCTCGCCTACCCACTGCACTGTGGCCGATTGCGACACGCTGCAATCGCCAGTGGCAGACATTCAAAGCCAAAACGGTTGTAGCTAAATGCATTTCAAAATCGTTCCTATTTTGTTGCCATACATTTGGTTTTTGTTCTTGCAGCAATGCCACATCGGGCAAATGCTGATAAGTAATGGGGGGAAAACGTCTTATAAAAAGGAAAAACACTACATACAAATAAATATAGTAATAACAACAACAACAGCAATAGTATCGGAAATTATTGGGTCGCGAACGCCGAGGCATGCGTGTCTACCTAAATACATATATATGTACATATGTACGCGTGTACACAAATTCTAGAAATACATATGAATACAGTAGACACACAGAATAATCGTACATATGTACATTAGATCGCACTACCTTCTAAGCAAACAAAAAAAGTTCGTCGTACACGTCTGAGATGAAAGAAAGTTGGATTTTTTTTTGTATACACTGCCGGCAAAAAGTATTGGCCCAGCTGCTTTTTTACCATATATGCAACAGTTTTTACTGCAAAACTTTTCCGACAACTTTTTATAAAATCATCACACACATCAAAAAAACACAACTTTTTAATTTGATTTTTTAGAATTTGTTTTAGTATGCAGATTTGTAGCCCAATCAATTTTATTGTAATAAAGTAGAAGTTCTAAGTAGCTACGAATTACTATTTTTTTGGCATTTTTTCACGCAGTCTCTTCCATACAAAAAAATTGTTCAAAAATACTTTATATTCAACAAAAAAATTATCAAAAATCAATGCGATTTTCGACTAACTCCGAACTTGCATTTTTATACTAGAATTTAATGGGCTACAAAACTGCATACTCAAGAAAATTCGAAAAAATCTGATTAAAAAGTTGAAAATTTGCATGAAAATTAATTGAATTTTCACGAGTTTTGCACAAAGTTTAGAAATTATATTTTTGTTGCAGAATGAACCATATTTTTATTATTATTATTAAAAGATTGGCGGAAAAATATTAGAATAGAAATAGGTCCATCCATCTATTGTGCGAAGTTCGCCGTGCCAATACTTTTCGCCGGCAGTGTAGGTACATAAGTATTTTTATTTTTTTTTTACCGAACCTAGGGCCCGCCTTTCTATGTTTTCGGTGACTCTTACATTTGGAAATAATTTATTTTTTTTTAATAAATCTACTGGAATTCCCAAAATACTTGGCAAAAGTTTAATAATTTTTGGTGAGATTTAATTTATGGACATTAGTGTGGTACGCTAGTACGATAAGAACTGAAATCTGGTGGGTAAGTACTAGAACGGGGTACCCCGAGGTCAATTAAGACATCGAAAATCATATTTTAAGATCCAACTGTAAATGCCGAAGATGTGACAAAAAGGCCATATGTAAAATGGCGACCACTGCGTTCGGCAAAAATACGTTCGGAAAAAAATCTACATTGCCTTCGAATCGAAATATTTCCATGACCAAAGAATGATTATTGGCAAGCTTTAATTTACGGACACTAGGGTGGTAGGTTAGAGTAGTAGGAACAGATTTTGCCATTGACTCGGACAGCAACTAGAATGGGCTGCTTGAATTCAATGAACTTTGGGTACAACAACAATTTACTTTTCAAGGCAAAAACATCGATATATCATACCTTAAGATCCGACTGTAAATGCCGAAGATACATATAACCAAGCATGTAAAAAGGCGACCCCTACGTTCGGAAAAATAAAATTTTTAGTCTGGCGTGTATGGCGAAATTTTTTTTCGTTATGGTCTAATGTACACACAGTAGTTGAGGAACTTAAAAAAAAATCTAAATGGTGCCGAGAAATGAAATCGTGGAATAACGTTCCTTTTTTTAATTAAATTTGATTTCTTCCGAAATGTTAACAAAAAAATGTACATATGTATGTATATTAATACTTTTATTTAAATTATTTTAAACTTTATAAGCGTTTGGCAATTAAAGTTGTATAAGTAAATATGTTTGCACGTATGTATATATAACAAAGCGCGATCGCGTGAGTGCATTGAAGCGATCGCAGAATTGCCGGAATGTTGAGGACGACTCTCACATTCTGCTCGTATCGTACTCTCTTTATTTACAATGGGCATTTTAGTTTTCTCTTTTTGTTTTTGGAAAAAAATAAAATTTATTGAATGACTAATGGCGAGAGGTAGAATGAATTGACCTTACCGGTAATCATAATGCATAGATAATTAGGCGAACGTTGAGTTAATTAACAAATATGACAAGCTCGCTTGCTTATATGTATATATTTATGAATGTATATACATATGTATATATGTATGTATGTATAAATATGTATCAATGTATGCTTAAAGTGCTCTTATACGATATTTATTAGCATCTGTAAATGTAACTTTTTCGATACATATCTGTGGACATTTGACAAAACAACTTCTCTCGTGTGAGGTCATTTTGTCTTCAAAGCAATAATTAACTGAGTTCTCATATATTTTTATTTTTAATCGTCAATAGGAGTAGTTCAAGATACTATCTTAATGAAAGTTAAATAAAAATTTAAAATTTTTAAATTTTTTTTTTATTTGGAAGCTCCTTAAAATTAACTCGAAATTTCAACCTACAGAAAGCAAAGAAGTTGTTTCAGCGACATCCGTTGAGATACGTTTATCCCCTTCAGAAATTCTGGAGCTTAGCCACCATCCGCAAGAGGCAGAGGTCTTAAGCTGTCTCGAGGAACCGGAGTTGAACTCCTACGTACTCCGAATAGACTATGATGCGCTCAATATAAATACGGAATGTGATGGAACAGTAAACGTCCTTCGTCTGGCTCCGAAAAACCTCACAGGCCACTTATTAAACAAAATGGTTATTAACCTCTTCTTAATAGGCACTCTAAGCCCCAGTAACTTATCAAGTGAAGACAATTCAATTTCCACATGTTCCTTACAACATAGGAGGGGTTTCACTCTGATACCACAAGCGAGTACCGCACTGAATACTTTTAGGGCTGGAGCGTTTACATGCCTTGGTACTACATGCACTATGTCTATCTTGTTGTCAAGTTAATACAAGCTGTAAATCTGCCGTGGAATATTTCTATCGAATACTGCCCGACATATTTGCATGTTCCACGTTCTTGTGTACTCAGTCCAAGTAACACTTCTTGGCTGATGAAATTTTCATCTAGCACTCAAATAAACGAAGTCTTCCACTTTTGGGTGTGTATCGATCCAGATTTCGCGGGACCCTTGCTATGGTGGATTTACCAGGTCTAAAGTAATTTTGAAAATACCAAATACGCGCGACATTTAAGAGGATGATCCTGCGGTAGCGGATGCGGATGATCAAATACACAGCGATGCCTTTATTTCAGATTCCTCAAAGCGGTTCAGGCGCAAAATTTGCAATGCGGGACGTGTTCATAGTCGGACAGTGGGCCAACAATTCTGTCATTCTCTACTGGTGGCTCCATTAACTTGAGTTTCAGTGCGGTTACCATTCAACAGGGTGGACAAATTTTCGCTCAATAATTTAAGTAGGTGATGAATATTGGTCACCAGGTCGCAGTGGTATCTTACTGGTTCTTACTTCAAAGGATTTTGAATTGCGCCAGGTCGTAACAGCTTCCCGTAGACTGGATATTTTTTCTCCGCAACGGTGCAACATTTCTTCCACCAGTTATTCTTTCGGATTCTAGTGAATCGCATCTTTCGCATACGTACATCGATTTTTTGAAAGGTCGCGTCTGAGAGCAGAAGGCGAGAGTCGATCGGCGAAGATGCTGGCTGTCTGTTGTGAATACAACTTTTCGATGTCGAGTTTAAACATTCAAGTTCGGGGTATTCTCCAAGTCTTGAAAACCCCTGGTACGGTGTATGGATTGCATGGGTTGCAAATTTTTCCCATAGGAAAATCGGTTCTATCGTGCAATTCGTGCAAGACTTGTAAGACTTGAGAATACTCCTAGTGCGCACAGGCCGGCAGAGAGACCACTTTAAACGAGTTCTTGTTCCTTTCCCTTTGGTTCCCATATGATAGAACCATCGTTGTAACCTTAACGTATCGTTTGAAGGTCACAGACGTCCACAGAGTCGAAATCATTAGCGCGGTAACCCATTCGCCTAGCATGCGCTCTCATTAGGCGAGATCCTGTGATTATACCGACAACTGTGGTAATAATGGAGCGGTCGATTTGTATAAGAGTTTTGAATCGTTTCTCATTAACATATGGCCAGTTATGTTTTGTAACGGAACAAGTCGGTTCTTTCGCCATCGTACGTTTCCCAATTCAATAAAAATTGTGTTCAGTCGGTGCTTACTCGAAGACAGGGGGACGTCTGCATCGAGTGCAGAGTTTACTGAGCGTAGTTCAATTCCCCATTCGAAAGCTCTGCCAAGCAGTTTCTCGATATTCCACTGTGCTCGGGTACCCATATCACTTTAATGGTGACTTTCGCGGCAAGATCGTTTAAGGTACTTGAGCATTCGACAGCCACTTTTTAAGGAAGTTTTACTGCACTGTAAATACCTAAGCGCTCCTACTGCATTTCTAGTCGCACATTTTTCGCCGCATTGAGGCGAATGCGCCTTTTTGCTGCAATGCCAGCTAAAACTGATTCTTTCAAATTGATTAGCATGTCTGCATATACATATGTATACGAGTATGAGTGTTAAAAATAGGCAAACTAAAATCCTTTAAGACAGTTTAATGTCACTCAAATGTTTGTCATACAGCTGCTGGCAGCCAAAAATGTAATTTATCAGTCAAACACCACAGAATTGTGAAGAAGGCTTTCATTGTTAAGAATTCTTAAAAGTAAATGCGTTGTTGCATGCCATGTCTAGTTGCAAATCTGATATGACCTACATATTTGTTGGACGATTATCCTTTCGTTGCGAATCTGGAACTGCCTACGGAGAGACACTACATACATACATCCGTACTAATATGTATACGTACGAGGGGAGGCTGAAAAGTTTTGAGCTTAAGTACTTTTAAGTGTCAGATTTGCAAGGCGTGCACGGGTAGAGACTGGATTTGAAGAAATCAGTCACCCACCATACAGGCCAGACCTGGCTCCCAGCGATTACTTCCTGTTCTCCAATTTGAAGGAAACCCTCCGAGCACGAAGATTTTTGAGTGAAGGCGGCAGTAGACGAATACATATTTCGAAGACAAAGACTGCCAATATTTTTCACTTTTTTAAAAGCCCTTTATGATAAATGTAAGAAGTGCATTGAAGTAGAGGGGGGTTATATAGAAAAATAAAATGTTTAAACATTTCTATCAGCTATTTTAATACCTAGGCTCAAGTCTTTTCAGCCTCCCCTCGTACATATGTATGTATGCATATGTGTATGCGAGTAATTTTCGAGTTTGTCACGCGTTTGCGTGTAAAATCTGTTTTCATGGCCACTTTTTGCAAGCACAAACTTATGCTTCATGAATTTAACACTTTATCCATTTAACAACAGACATTTTGTGGCTGTCATTGAGTTTCAACCACAAACCGTTTAGCCACAAATTTATCTGGCTGTTAATAGTGAATTTAATCTCAGCTCTTTGTGACAAAAACTTGGCCGAGATTGAAGGGTTGAATGATTGAATATCAGGATTGAATATAAAATTGCATAACCACTTACTATACATGCGCATATTTACATAAATGTGTGCATGTATGTATATAAATACTTAAACGTTGCATATTATTATTTTTTCTTTTGCAATCGCCTGTCAATTTCTTCCCATCATTTGTGCGATCCCTTTATGCTATGGTCAACAGCAACTGTTACCTCAACAGACGGACATTCACTTGTAACAGCTACGTTGAACAATTTGAAGTGCCAATTTAATAATAGCAGAGTTGCTTAATGAATTGTATTTTAACGATCGGTTTTCTGGCGTCCCAGGACTCCTGCTGAGAATGGCCATTTCCAATGTCCGGCTAATGACGTGAGAACTTTGAAATTTTGGCGTTTTCAAATTAAGATTCAGTCATACAGGACTGCCAACGATTAGAAGAAGTTTCCAATTATAATTTTGAGATGCCGCGAATGGTGCGGTCCGCCTTTTGTATGTGCCGTTGAAGCATTGAAAAGTCGCAAATATCCTTTGGAGAAAGTTTCCCCTCTTCGTTTTCGCCTTGTTTGTTTGAATTTTCTCTGTATTAAAATTTCCTTGGATAATGTTTAATTTATGTACTTTTATAATTAGCGCTTTGCTTTCGAAATCTTGCTTAAACATCTCCTAAGGTTCTTCTTTTGTTTATTTTCATAATAAATAGCTAAATAGGGAGAATGATTTCTCCTAACACAAACAAAGATGCTGGATGCTGGGCATTTCTTCACCCCAAATTTTTACTTATTTCCGCTTACGAGCTCATTTTATGTTATTGATACGTGGCTATACAAACTTACATACATACCTACGTATGGATGTGCGATTGTATGTATGTGTAGAGCGGCTTGTTGATCCTAGCGTCAACCAAACAAAAAAGAAAAAATAGATGCGCCAAGGCTGCGGTCTTTGTCACTGTCACCAGATACTACTTCTAATTGGCCTTTAGTAGTACTTGTTGAACTCCAAATGCGGAGGGGCGCATTCAGGAAATTCTCACACGTTACGCTTGTTGTAGAAATGGTCACTGTTGATTGTTATTTAGTGGTTCGTAAAGTTCTGACACATAAATACAGTCAGCTTAAAAAGTATGCATACCATGACAATGCATACCTTTTGACAATTTAATTTGTTTATATTTTCCGTGCCTATTTTTTTAAAAATGCAGTTCAGTCAACAGCAAAACCTACTAATTTTTTTAAATGCAAGAAAAACCTAAAAATGTTCCCTGAAATTTAAAATTTTTTAATTCTTAGAAATATTTTGAGTATGCAGTACCTGCTTTTGCTTTTGCGTACCTTTTTTCATATAAAAAAAAATTTTGTTCATGCTTTATATGGAAGAAAATGCGCAACATTCCCGGCAAAGCGTCAGGAGATGCGTATTTTTGTCGCTGACTGTATACTTACATACACACATCTGTACATTCATTGCGCCGTTTTAGCTAGGAGTTTCTATTTCAAGAAATAACATTATTTTGATGCTCATGAAAAAGTTCTAAACGCACTTTGTCCATTGTAAAGATTTTTACGGGAATTTTTTTACCGAAAAAATTCTTATTTGGGAACTACGTTGTCCGGTCTTGCCTAAATTTGAGTCGAAGTAATTTTTTACAAAACATTCGAAAAAAATGTCAAAACCTAAGAGAAGACAACGAGAAAGCCGCCGTGTTTTGACCACCACTAATCGAGTTGCTGCGGAAGATTCGCATACAAGTGATACAAATGAGTTCTGTGCTACAGTCGATTTGCAACACAGTCGGCCACACGTAACCGTAACGACTCAGCTTTATATCTCACCGAGGACCGTCACTGCATCATCATTCCCCTAACTGTTTTGGGAACTTACATGCGGTTACAACAACAGCATCGGCGAGTTGTTTAAAGATACATAGAATCCATATTGTTAATTATTTTTTTCTAATGAAACCTCTGGTATTAAGGCCCTACCATAATCGTAATACGAAAGAAGAACCACACACGAACAACTAAGCCTAATTCGGCGTGGGAAAGTATTGAATTTTTTATTACGTAGGTACAGGTATGTATGTATGTAAGTTTTTTAAAGGACAGCAGTGCTAAAAATTTTCTTTTTTTTGCAAAGTCTTCAAGAATGAGTTCATAGTAATTCACCATCGGCGTTTAGCATTTTGTTGATATTCATAGGCAGGAATACTTAAAAATATACTGTTAATCGCCAATCCATCAAGTATCCATGTATATACATACAAATGTATCTATGTACATACTGTGAGCGTCAAAATAAAGTATACACCTTATTCTAATGTAATATTAACAATTATTTTCATGTTCAATGATTTTTATTCGATTTCAAAAATTATTGTTGCTTTTCCACAATAGTTTTTCATTAAAAAAACGGCCTCAAGCTCAATAAAAATTGTTGAATATAAGGCCATATAATAACAAAAACAATTATTTTCATGAAAAATTGTTTCCATTAATTATTTATGAAAATATAGCTCATTCTATAATATAAACCATATAAATCAAAGTTTCGCATTTTATTCCTTTTAAAAATAGGTTTTGATGATGCGTTATATGAAAGAAAATGCGCAACTTCCTCCCTAAAAAAAAAAGAAAATTCAAAAATCAACGGGATTTTTTAGTCGTCTGAAACTTGCACTTCATTAGACTACAATTGAATGGGCTACAAAACTGCTTACTCGAAAATTCTTATAGAATTTCTGAATAAAAATTTTTGAAATTTTGATGAAAATTGTTTGAATTTTTTTGAACTTTATATAAAGTGTGAAACTTTGATTTATATGGTTTATATTATAGAATGAATTATTTTTTCATAAATAATTAGTGTAAAAAATTGTTAATGAAAAAATTGTGAATATTATATTAGAACAAGGTGTACACTTTATTTTGACGCTCATGTACATATGTATGTACATATTTGCCAAGCCTGAAACGCAGTGCAGATAAGAATTGAAATGCAGATAAGACCTACATTCATACATACAAACTATTCCAATTCTCATGGCGATTAGCATGGGAACCAAGATCAGAGACATAAAGTACAATGCAGATAACAAACCCGCATAAAGAAACATCACAAAGCGAATGAAAACCAACAACGGAGGCAGAATGGGAAAGTTATTAATGAAGGATACCACTTGTAGGAATAAAAATTTGCGCTGACGAGCAATGTAACACCTACAAAAGCCAATACACATTGATATACATAACATATGTATGAATGTGTGTAGAAAGTATGTATGTATGTATGTACATAAAGAAAGGAGCGCAACACTCACATCGGACACCTGTTAATTTTAATGAAAATATGAACTGAAATGAAATGAGTTGGCACATACATAGAGCAGTAAAGTGGCTAAAAAATGTGGAAAAGAGTAGACAAAACAAAAACAACAACGCGCAAGTGCAAGCGTGTGAAGTAAGTAGGAGCATTGGGACATGCAAAATATTCCCAGGGACTTCTGAAGAAATAAAATACACAGACACACAGAAACATATAACCAAATGAAAAGACACGATCAATGAGAACGGTTTAAGTGTTTGCGATCAATATGTTTGTACATATGTATGTATGTATTCCGAAAAAATTCCCACTGTGGCGAAACGAACAGGTACATCTGCAATGCATGGATGTATAACAGCATTTTAAAACGGTATTAAAAATTGTTTGCATTAACGGTGAATAGACTTGCATTTCCGTCGATCGCTTGCTTAGATGAATTGAAGAATCTATCTACGAGTACTTCTATATGCGTAAGGATCGCACACTTTCAGCGTGCGAGTCGCTGCGTGAAAATCAAGCCTTTTTCTGATATAAAGCGAATAAATGTACAGAAATATGCGTGCGATACAGATATTACAGAGGCAAGAAATACATACATACATATGTATAGTCACTTGATAGCTGCAGATTTCCTTTTGAGCTGGATGCTGGCATAAGAGACTGTTACCTAAAAAACGGAAGTAGACAAAATAGGAAAGAATTGCACTGAGTGAAGTTAATTTTTGGAAAGTAATAACCTTTTGCTTCTCGCCAAAAAAAAAGTTGTAGAGCTTAGGGCTAACAACAGAGGCAAGTAAGGTGGAGGGAATTTCAATGCATAGTTAGTAACTCAAATTTATGAATACTCTGCATCTTTTACCCGTAAGTACTGTGGTTGATCTCCCAGACCTAGGAATGTTAATCCCGGCCCTTTTTAGGTCCCGAAAATCCTAACTCTTGGAAAATAATCCCGGGAAATGTGCTTAGAGAAGAAGTATGGGTATCAAATTAAAGATGCAATTCTGTAGAATTTAATCAGATTAATTTTTTTGGCGCATAATTACCAGTCCTTATTGAAAATGTCCTTTTAAAATTTTATCCTTGAAATTTCACAATATTTGTTTTTGAAAAAATTATATGTTAAGGACTTATATAAACTCGATAACATCCGCGAATTTCGTCCTTCTAACTTTATCAGCTTAAAAAGTTACCTATTCGTCCTGTGAATCCAAAAAATTTTAATTTTTTTAAATTCTAATGAAATTTCCTCTTTCATTTGGTACCTATATTTTTATTCTACATTGCACTGAATTTTTGAAATAATTTTTGGAATTAATCATATCTTTGAAATTAAAAAGTCCTTCAAAATTAAATCCTGACGTCAGAGGGAAAAAATAAAAACGCCACTTTAAATAAAAAAGTAGGTTTCAAACCCATTTATTTATTATTTTTTTATGATAGCTGAGATAGAAGCAATTTTTTGGATTTAAGTTGTTGAGAAGTAATGAATATCTACATCGCGGCATTGCGATATCGACTTCCCGAAAATCCCGGGATCGTAAAAAGCTAAAAAATTAACATCCCTACCCAGACCACGACGAAATTTTTAAATTACAATAAATATTTTGTTTACCCGCCAATAATTGCCACACGACGAGTATCTTTTACCGAGTCAGCAATAAGTTAATTCCCGTAGCGGGGAAACGTGCAGAGAGCGCCACCGCATAATTGCATTTTATTTGCATGCGTTTGGACTGTGAGAGCAACATCAGCATTACGTAGCTACTTTTCGATTGTTTTTTAATGGCTCCTTCTTATTAAACGATATCTGTCAAGGAATCTGGCAGGAGTTTCGAGTAGTTAGTATTTATTTATATTTGTAATAATTGCTCTAACTTATAACATATTTTTTTACAACTTTTTAAAATTTTTGTTTGTTCCAACTTTCCAGTAAGAACCAGTAAAAATTGTTATGAATTTTCCTGTTTTGACGTTCTCGTACGCAGAAACTTACAAAGCATTGGGAATTGAGAAAGCGAAAATGACAGCTGAAATTGCAAAGTTTTTACTGGATTTTTGCTGAATAAATTTTTACTTGTAACAATTTGCCAGTACGAAAAACAGCTGATCGCATGTGGCTAGATGCAATTCAAACTAATAAGGAAACTGTTTATGGGGTTGTTATATTTGAAATAGGCAAAATAAACCTATTTAAATATAAAAAATATTTCTTTATTCGAAAGTTGCTGCAAATAAACAACAATTTAGCAGCTGTTCGTGAAACTTGCAAATTACTGGAATTACGTTACGTATGTACTTAATTGGATATTTTTTCATGAGAGCGAATTCTCAGAAATTAAGTTACTGGCAAGTTGCTGGCAAGTTACTGGATAATTTCTACTTGAAAAAAACTAATGACTTTTTTTTGATCATTTTTAATGGTTATTTTGTGATTTTTATTTTTTCGATCACAAAAAATTTAAATCGGTGATAAAAGGCAGTCTCTACTATAACGGCTAAAAATGATTGAAAAAAATAAAATCCAAAATAATAATCATTTCAGAAAAAAATAACGCTTAAATTATGATTTTCATTATAAAAATCATAACGGTTACGGTCCCTGCCTACGATGCTTTGAAACTGATAGCTAGTTTCACTTAAGAAATCTAAATGAAAAATTATTTTTTTATTTGAATTTAATATGGCAACTAACAGAAGGGAAAAAATGATTTTTTCACTTAAATTCCTAGTGAAAGCAATAGTAAGCGTCTTCTAGATTAGCTATGTAGGTACTATGCACATATGTTAATACATACATATGTATGCTCCTATTCAAATGCCTGGAATTGATTTTAAAAACACTTTCGTTCTCAATGGGCCAACGAGTGAATGGCCTATGATCCCTGAACTGATATGCGTTCATATGCATAATATAAAATATTTATAAAACTGTCACTCTTAATTAAAAATAAATGTTTATTTTAGATACCCTTTTCACTCATTCATTGACCGCATCTAAATAACTAGATTAATCCAAAATTAAAATCACACACATTAGAGTTAGTTGAACATATGTAGATATGTATGCCAGTTTGCTTTATGATAATCGCTATATGGAATGTTCATACATACATATGTATGTATGTACATTCATGTGCTCGTAGACTTGTCTGTTTTCATTCATACATCCGTAAATGCCAGTAAATTAGATTACTCAATTATTTTCAATCATCTGTCGTCTAAAAGCGCGGTACGGCAGTATGCTCAGACAGGCTGACAGTTTGACTGTTTGGCGGATGGTAATGCTGCCCTTTAGCTTGTCCAGCTTTTCTGTGAAAACTTATCGCATAAAACAGTTGCTACTGCACCATTCAACAGCCTTGGGAAAGTCCAACGACAATTACTCATAATATGTAGAAATAGCATCCAATGCTTAATTAATCATGATTACATATGTATCTACTTGTTATTATTTCATGGTGCACATCGGGATTTCGGGATTAGTTTTTTTTTTGCTTCCGGCACTATTTAAAAAGTCAGCAAATTTTTAGCTTGAACTACATAAATACAATACATTCAATTATCAAAAACTTCAGAAATTATTTACGTATTTATTTCTTTACATTTAAACGAAGTCAACGGATCCAAGTTCTAAAGAGATGCCTTGGCTCAAGAGGCACGATTGATGATTCTGAATCTCGAAAATCCATTGGCTTTTAAATTCTTTTTGCTGGGAATACCAAAGCTTTTCTTTTTAGATCATTGCAAAATTCGTTTGTTTTTATTTTTTCCTTCAAAACTAATGGTTAAATTTGGATTTTTATTTTTTCGCTCAACTAGTATAATTTTCGATAATTTTTAACCGTTATAATGGAGACTTCCTTTTTTATGATCGTTTTAATTTTTTGTTATCTAAAAAACTAAATTAGAAAATAGCGGTTATGGTACGATCGAAGAAAATGAAAATTACAAAATAACAATTAATTTGACCGACAAACTAAAATACATCTTAGCGATTATTCCCGATCGAAAAAATAGAAGTCACAAAATAACGGTTCCATTTGATTGGAAATTTTAAAACCTAATTTTAACGGGTAAACGATCCCTGACTTTTTGAACATCCAATGATTTAACACTAGGTCAGGAGTTATTTGACTCAACTCTTTTAAAATTAACTTTAGGAACAAAAAACGCATACTTTTAAGATAAAAATTGTTTATTCATTAAACAAAATTTTAATTTTCATTTTTATATTCCTACAGCCAATTTCACGAAAGCAATTTAAGTGAAAAATGATTTAATTTTTTTTTTTTAATTTTATATGCAAATTGACAGAAAATAAAAAAATCAGTTTCCATTTAAACTGCTGGTGTAACCATATATGTAATACTCCTATATTGGCAGTAAGAGCTAGTACCGTCCGAAAACACTATAGTACAGATATATCAATAAACACGTACGAAAGAAAAGGAACACATACGTTTATAAATAAACATGTATACAACACATATACAAAAACGGCACTCAAGTACACAATCATTGACAAAAACGGTACTAGACTGTCTCGCTTTGATTTCGGAATGCTTACACATTGAGAATTTAGCTTACTGCCAATATAGAAGTATTACATATATGGGTGTAACCGGCTGTTAGTTAAGTAAACCAGCTCGGTTATCACTAGATAGCGTGGAAAATAGACATACCATGAAGGACGAACAGGGATCATTTGACCCAACTACATTGAAATTAATTTTTGCAACCAAGAACTTATAATTTCAAATTAAATACGGTTTATTAATTTTGAAATTAACATACAATTTAAATGTTCATTTTATTTTCTTAGTTTAGTAACAAAAACGACTTAATGTATGTAAATCTTTGCTAATAGAGTCAAATGGCCCCTATCCGGCTTATTAGGCAGGTGTACTATACATATGCATAATATATTTAATATTTAAGTTTGAGACACATCAATAAAATCGGAATGCTTTAATTAAATTTTCTGCATTTTTATTATCGGTAACGAAATACCAATTTAAAATATAACTGACAAAAGACATATTGGCAGTCAAACATGAAAATGGGGCCAATGACCCCTGTCCATCTAGTATCAAAAAAAAAAACATATCTCACTCTGATTGTTCCCGAGCTTCATAGAATTAAAAACAAACTTTCCGAAATTTCGGGATTTCCACGCCTAATAAATTTATGTAAGTAAGTAGTACTTACTTTTGTATGCACATTAGGGTGTCCCTTATTTTTAAAAATTTTACCTAATGACCAGTAGTTGGAAAATTAGAGTAAGTCTATAATAAATATATCGCACAAGTATCCATATCTTTGGGCAAGGAAGACTTAACTTTAGATTTTTTCAACAAATAACAACGGAACTTTCATGCTTTTCAGTGGCCGCTGAACATTTTCAGCACATTACATAAAAAGTGACGGATTTTGAATTAAGTATGTTGGTGTTAAATAGAAGAAATTTAAAAATGATTTGTGTTTACAATTGTCTTCGGTGAAGGAAGTGAAAAGTGGCAAGTGCAATTTTGTATTTTTCAATACTCTTTTAGACCATCGTTGAACCTGTCGATTATAAATTTGTTTAAAATGTTTTTCATTAAAATATTGAGTACAAAATCGTGCATTCGAGATTTTTTTTTTTTTTATAAACTGCGTTTTTATTTTTGAATATAAACCTTCGAGGGATCGCTACTCCTTCAAATATGTATGTATGTGAATCCAGCAAAGAGGTTCGACCTTATCGCGAATTTCAAGTGAAAAAATTTTGTCTAAAATTCATTTTTCATATAAAAATTTAATAGTACCGTTAATTACTTCATGACCAGATGATCGGCTCTAAACCAAATTAGTATGGGACCACCCTTGAGGAAACACCTTTGCGATAGAAAGAGAATTATTGAAATCGGTTGATCGATGGTTCAAAGTTATGCCGTAACATACATAAAAAAATATTCTGAGGAATTGATAACCCTCTCCTTTTTTGAAGCTAGTTAAAAAACAGAAGGAATATTTTCCAAGTTTTTTTTTCTGGCCTGTTAAATTATGGGAATAATTTATTCACATGGAATTGCGGATGCATCCGAGGCGCATGCTTCCTTTTAACGCGTTGAGACGCCCTTAGCAACTAAATTTCACAAAGCTAATTTTCCACAGATTATAAAAATTATTTAAAAAAAATTCTTATAACAGCCACCCTAATGTACCTTCATTTTCATTCATCGCACTCATTGCACAGTGATTTCGCTTTCGATTTGTTTCTTTTTTATTCTTTTTGTTTTTGTAAAGAAAAAAACGTACTTCTATTGCCTCTATTAAAACGTTTGCCGTCTGCTTTGCTTTTGTTGCTTTATTGCTGCTATGAAGCAAGCAATTTATTCATCGAAACTGTGACAAGTGGTTTTAAGCTGCACTCGTCAGCAGTTTTCCGACAGTCGCATTCATCACTAGGCACGCCGTTTGCCGCATCCATATACCCATCTCCACCTTCTCCTTTCTAAAAGCATGATTATGGCAGCTTAGCTTAACTTAAAAAATCAAAATGAAACAGATTTCGACCTGGCATTAAGTTAGGTTAAGTTTCGGCTGTTCAATTACAAGCAACATTCATTTAAGAGAATTTGTATGTGAGAGCTTGTAAGTTATGTTAAGTTGCCATAATCAGACCATAACTCTAGGTGCTTGTACTGTGAATATGTAAGCTTGTGTCACTGGCATCACTATCCCAGGCACCAGTCTGCCAATTCAGAGCAATCGGCTCGAAAAATCTTGTTGCCTATTGTTCATTGAGAGTTCATTTAAAACGGCGCACGACTCATAGCGAAGATGGCACTTGTGGCTAGAAATGAGCTTTATGCCCCTCCAAGTTAGGCTAAGGGCAAATGCAGTTAGCGTGCACCCCTCTTTGCAACCAATCTATTGGAACACTGCCAATTATTATACGCTCAAAGCTAGTTTTATTTGACGATGGAGTGGATTAATTGGTGCCAATGAAATATCGAACATGAAGACTTGTATCAATTAGGAAGAGTGTTGTTTTTTTTACTGATTTGAGGCAGTTGTGACAAGAATTACACAAATGGAAGAGAGGGTTTGTAATAACTTGTAAACGAATTGTTTCTTATTGGATTTGGATTATAGAATAAACGCTGAAAGGGGTTTATGCACGATTGTCGGAAAGGAATTGTTTTTTATAAATTCTCTAACTTAAAGCGGACTATGTAAACGGGAGCAGAGAAGATCTCGTGACGACAAAGTCCTTCGGATTACATAAGGAACAACGTCTTGCGCTTTTATAAAGGTGACTTTAAACCGTTGGCTCTTTTATTTGGTGGAGGAAAATAAGAATTGTATATATTCGATCCTTAAACTCCGCTGTAAAATGAGTCAGTCAGATCATTCCTTCTTGCCTTGAAGTTTGCATTCGCTTTTTATTTAATATTCAAACACTCTCGACTTAAAACCGTGAACATCACAATAACTACTCTGCCCAAAAACTAATCGAACGGCTGTCCACAAATTGTTGGTTAACAGCTAACCGAAACTGATCATTCGAATTATTGAAAGTTCTGCGAAGCTGCACCCTCGGACATCCATTTTCATGGTCGCCTCCAAATTTTCCAAAAATCAGCGGGAAGCCTACACATCTTGCAAAGATATTTGCGATCCTATGGTGCTAAGTTGCCAGCGACATGCCAGATCAGCTCAGCACGACAGCGCTCAATCTTGAAGAGATATTTCTCAAATACACTTCTGAGAAAGAAAGCCAGCTCGCACAGAGCGGGCCTAGTTAGGCTGTGTTACGCTTTTCTTCGTTGAGGTAAAGACATTATCGCTGTTGATTGATTGACGATTCGAAGCGACCTTAGCACGTTTAGTGCTGATAGTGCACCAGTTTAGTACAAAGGGCTTAATTGGTGTTTTAAGTTACTTTGCTGCAGTTTTTGTTGTTGGACATTTGTGCCGCTTAATTTTGTGAAAATGCGGAATTTCACGCGAGTCTACGCTGGCGATTTACATACATCAAACAACCAAAAACTAAGTAGGAGAATGCGGAAGATTATAAAACCAACAAACCATTCGTTTGCCTGCATGTACATATGCAGATGCTTGAAGCCAAAGGAGATTCGGCGAAGTCGCGGTGGGTCAGGTAGTCCCATAGTATTCGCGCGCATGCGTGATAATGGCAGGTAAATATGTACCTACGCCAGTACCAATTGTTGAGCAGCGTAACACACAAAAACGCCCTCGACGTGGAATTTGTAAATATTTTTGGTGTTTGAAATTAATGTCACAAAGTGAGCGAAATGGAACAGCTTTGTGCCATTGTATGCAAAAAGGTCTGTATGTATGTATGTACAACATGGGCCATGAAGAGACGATAACCTGGCCTATTGAATATTTATGGCAGTATTGTTTCACATTTGTTTTTTCTTATTTGACTGGAGAAAGAGGCTAATAATTGTAAATAATTTGTCATTTGCGTTCGCAAGCAAAATTAGTGTTGATGTTTTAAGAAGGCTTTCTTTTTATAAAAATTCTTGGTATTCGTTTGGTTTCTTTTTCTTGAAAACATAAAGATTTTACAAAGGTCAAGAAAAAATACACACAGTCAAAAGTACTTATGCAGTAAAATCAATACAAAATCAAGAGACGCGCTTATATTGGTTTTAAAAAGAATATTCGGACGAATAGTTATAAGCAAATATTTTCGTAAATACAAGGACGCTCGCTAAGTAAATCGCTTTGGGTAATAATGTCTACGTTTGTTCGAAATTAATTGCTTTCTATGAAAAATTAAGATTTTGTGCTCTGCAATAATAAGTACCGCTGTCCAGGACTCGCTCAAAAGTTAGGCTGCGGTCTTTTGTAGTCGATTCCAAAAAAAGAAAAATGGCATCGCCTTTTTTGGACCCAAGTACTTACATATGTAAAATAACCCAACTATGGATGGAGCTTGCTTCTCCTGTAACCTAAGCAGTAATATGTTTGCGATCTAATACACATAAACGTTCAAGTGAAACGCACGTCAGTCACATTCCTTTATTCGTCCAAGAAACAAAACCAAATGCGCAATTTCTCAAAATACAAATAAAATTCCTTAGCAGCGAGCAATTCAGTCAAGGAAAACCTAGTGCCACCCCAAAATTGGGGTGCTGCTGTTCATAGAAATACACATGCATACATATGTATGCCGATACATGCCTTCCTACTTATATGCATACTGTGTGCAAATGCCTATAAAACCCGCTGCGCAGTAAACCGGCATCATGACCAGCCGCGCATGCGCCCTACCAACTTCGCAACAGTGCTGACGCAACTTCAAAATTCAAACTGCAACGCCTCTTCGGAGCCACTGCTTGCAAACAAAATGGCTGAAGCGTGTCCTTGCGCACTCCAGATGACGAAACAAAAACTTTCACACGCGTTCGCCACCAAAGGGAAGTACTTACTTAGATATATGCATACATGAATATGTAGTTAGAATTGAAGAAATAATGAAAGGAAATCAACCCAGCATTGCGCAAAGTAAAAAGAGGAAAAACTTAGTGTACCCTTATTTTGGTGGCACAAGATCGACAAAAGCCTAGAAAATTTGCCATTCGACCTCAGAATTGACAAGCAGTCAGTCAGGATTGTTCTTTGTTACGTGCGCCTGGATTGCATATTATGAAAATACAAAATATGTATATGTACTTATGTATATACACATATACAGTTTGTAGTTATACGCATGACATGATTTGTTAAGGAAATTATTTTTATTCGAATTTTTCCTTCACTTAACACTAACCAAGGGCGAGCCACGTCGCCCGAAGAATTCAGCGAGAAATGCTATGCTTGAGGAATTGCGGCAGCTGTCATATCCTTGCTTAGCTGCGAAGTGAAAGAGACATTTTTTTTTTTTAAATATCAAAATCATAAATTTGTTGAGCTGAATCGGAGGGCCATCTTGAGGGTGAGGGGTTGTAGCGGGGTAAGCCATTATGTAAGAAAATTGTTTCGCAAACTTCGAGTTTTTTCAACTACATACGTATGAGTGCTTCACAATGTAAACTAAATTGACACGGGTACTCACTTGAGTACCGGTTATTAAAGACAGAATATAATTTTCCGGCCAACTTGTGTATATCAGTCCTTAACATATACATATTTTCCAGGATATTCGAGGATACAATTTTGAAAGGAAATGTTCAATACCTGTTCGTCTCTATGGATTAATAATTTAATCTTTCAATGCTGCAGAATTTTCTCTTTTATTTGATGCTCATACTGTTATTCTACACTGCAGTAAATGTTTTGAATAATTTTTTAAATTATTCATAACCTTGAAAATTCAAAATCCTTAAAAAATAATCCGACGTTAGAGAGAAACACTAAAAACGCAGTTTTACTATACCTGGCCCCTAGTTTCGCAAGCATATATGTATGTGTATTGACTTGTGTTTTCCTAAAATTAAAAAAGAACAATGTGAGCATTTTCGCTTTTGCTGTTCCGGTTGCATGCCAGAAACCTTTAAAATAATGTGGCTTGTGGTTACTGAAAAATTCTTATTTTCCACAACTACTTGTTGAACATTTTCTACAACACTAAATATTTGAATAACCAAACCAAAAAGCAAAATGACTGAATATCTTTTCCTTTTTCTGAAACCCACCCTTTGGACTGCTCATTACGACATGAAAGTCACTATCCCCATATCTACATAAATACGAATACATATGTATGTATGTACATTTAAGTATTCTTGCAAGACTTTGGCCCGTATTCGCGTTCGTAATTTTTGCGCTTGCGCACAGTGTTTATTAAATTTTCAATTGAATGCAACCACCACATATGTATGTATCAGCACTCCTAGACTCATACAATTTCTGCAAAGTACCTTTTGCAGTAGACAGCCTTCTTATAGTTAATTTTTTGTGCGAGTACAGTTGCTTTTGAATTTGATACAATCGCTGTAACTGGGTGGGGGTCACAAGCCAAGCGCACACCTGGTCACACGCAAAGAGTTTTTCTAAGTACATCCATTGCTTTCTTTCATTTTTATGGATTTCCCGTTTTTATTACGCATTGCATGCTCCTTTTGGTGGAAAGGACCCTTTGCTACTTTGATATGGATATGCCAGTTTGTGGTATTATACAATTTTCCTATAGGTACTAAATGTATGCAAATGCGAGCAGTTCGTGCGCTTTGGATGTGAATGTGTCGAATAGGTGTGAATAGAGGCTATCCCGGCAACAATTAATAGACCGAATTGTAAAACTGGAAGTTCTATGGGTAGATTCGATTTCTTTGATTGTTATTGTCTATGTAGGACCGGTTCATCAATAATTCAGAATGGGTATCGAAATTTTACTAGTTTAACCGTTTTTGGGTCATCTTTCGCAAAATTACTCTCTTATCTCTGAGGGGTGAAAATAATAAAACTCATACACCAGTTGTATCATTTTTGAGCTGTCCCATATGGAATTGCTATAGAGTTTTTCTTTTGGTTGGTTCTTAATTTTAGGTTTATTGGCTTTGGTAATCTCTTGAAAGCTTTTTTGGGTAAATGATGGTGAGGGCTAGCCTATATTTAGAAGGCAGCAACATCGCACTTTCTCGGCATCTGTAGTTTAATAATTCAAAGTTTCAAGAAGTCTATGATCTAGATTTAAGTAATTATATTTTTCTATTCGGAAAACTCTATATGAGCCCCAGGCGGTGCTAGTGACACTCCTGGACTTTCCAATCCTAGACATATACGTTAAAGTGCCGCGCTCTACGACGCAGGACGTCTAACAGGCTGCGAAAAACTTGCAAAGGTCCCGCCACCATCCTCAACAGAGTGGGGGTGGAGTACAATAGCTTTGTTTACCAGGACACGAACGCTGATTTCGACCGAAACTTCGATATTCATTTGCCAGACAGAAGTGACTTTCCACTTCATGGATGGCTCCAAAAGGAACATTAGCTCAGAGAGGTATATGCAATTGACATGGCGGAAAAGCTGGTAAGATTGATTGACTTATCTCAATCTAAGCTTGCCTACTTTGTTTACAGTCAAGCTGTAATCGAAGGCTTAGGGCTTCGACAGCGAAAAATTCGATCTACGTTTAAGAAATCACTACACGCTCTCCAACAACACATAGTCAATCTTTACTGGGTTCCCGGGACGGATAAATGTGCTAGAAAAGTATCTGAGATAGCATTAGATGAAGCGGGCAGATCGTAAAACCTCTGCGATTCCTGTCCTCAGAAGTTCAGAAAGTGACGAGAGTAGCCACCAACAGCACGCGGAAAGATTGGCACACCTACGCGGTAGCGCGCTCGCCCTGACCACGGCTCAACGAACGGAGAACACCGAGTTTGCTAAGGCTCGCCGAAGCTGCAGAGATGAATAATCCGTTCAAAACTTCTTTTACGGGTGCTCTGCACTCCGGAGTAAGCGCCTAAAATTTCTGTGAGACCACTTCTTCGACAGCCAAGATAGCTTGAGCTAAACTCCATTGAAGGGTCTGCTAGGATTTGTCAGAGAATCAGGCCGGTTTAAAGACATGTAGTAATGGGCCTCGGGAACCCTCTGGCCATTGCAATAGGCCTCACATTCGGCAATTAACTTTAAATTTTGTTATACCGAATTTGTGTATGTATTCTCATATATGGAAGAGTTTACTCTCTACTGTGAAAACGACACCTAAGGTTAACTAGGGAGTTAACTTGGCACTTAACCTGAAACTCTCGTACTGAAAATCTATAGTTAACGTCCGAATGTTAATTTTAACTCGCCCCTAACTGAATCACCGAGATTTGAAGAATACACGAATGCACTTTTTGCTGTGCCCATTTGGCACATATTCACGAAAATGTCACACACATCCTTTTTCGCTACTCGGTTTGCCCCCTTCATACATATGTATGTGTACATATGTTGGTGCCCCTCTCAGCACCTTGTCAACACTGGATGACAAGTGCATTTTCCCATGCTCATTTAATCCAATTTTTCTACAGCAACATTCCTACACACAAACATCAATACGGAGTACAAATATACCCCTAGTGTTTTTTTTTCCATTTCTTCTTTTTTTATTTCTTTGTGAATAAATACAATTTGACTTATTACTCGTAGTCTACGAGTCCTTTCGTAAGCATCGGCATGCCTTCGGCGAGGGTTCAAAGCGATTGTGTGTGTGCATATGAATGTGGTTGCGATCGCATTGATAACGCCAATACCGCTATTGCGGCCGCTGAATCGACGACTCCTTTGTACCTGCTGCAGCTAGCCAGTTATACGCTTCGTGAGAATATATTCTTTTCGCCGTTGCTTTTTCTTTGCTTTGTACACTTGTTTCATACATACATATGTATGTACATGGGAGAATTTGTGTGTGTGTGTGTGTGTGTTGAGAGTATACGTCATTGCATTGAGTTGTGATAAATTTAGTAGAGCAATAAAAGGGCAAACATTCGCATCGCAGGAAGATATTCTCAAGTAGGCGCTACCATTTATTGATTCACGATGAATAAGATCGAGTGTGATAAACACAATATAATAATANATAAATTTAGTAGAGCAATAAAAGGGCAAACATTCGCATCGCAGGAAGATATTCTCAAGTAGGCGCTACCATTTATTGATTCACGATGAATAAGATCGAGTGTGATAAACACAATATAATAATAAAACAAGTAAGAAAGTCTAAGTTCGGGCGGAGCCGAACAT
>NW_016161157.1:0-8109 GCF_001687245.7 Rhagoletis zephyria
TGAATAACATCAGCGGGTGCGTTATCGTCTTTGTTTAAAGAGCGCACAGCGGGAGAGCGATTGTTAGATGGTTGAGAGTCTGCATCAACAACACCAGTAACACCATTATCCGCCTTGGGAGTATTAGCATTCACTGCATTAGCACTAATATCAGCAGCAATAGGAGTGCAATTCGTTGAATTAACGTTCAAGGGCAACTTACTGAGGTCAGCCACCTTAGCTTTCGAACGTGTAATTATTAAATTGTTATTATCCACCACAATATTACTAGCTGCATTGTTGCTAGCAACATTGTTATTGGATGCACTATGTGGATGTAGATTTTTAGATATTTTTTTATTTGTATGTCCATCAAAAGCAGTATAAATCTCCTTTAAGGAGCACAACGCATTTTCAAGCTTAGCAATACACCATGGGAACGAAATATAACTGCAAGCGTCACATCTAAAAATCACATTCTTACTTGAATTGATAAGTCTTAGATAGCTTGGGCTTAATTTAGTACACTTTAGATGAAATCTAAGCGAGCAAAGTCCACAAGATACAAAGTCACTAGCGGCACACTGCGAGCCACAATTAGCACATAGAGACATCGCGCACTTGAAAATAAATTAAAGGCAGCGGAGCTGTGAAAAGACACGTCTTCACTTGCGCGACGCTACTTACTCATGTAATTTATGTATAATTAAACGAAATACCACTTTCAAAACAGGCGGCAACCATCTTAAAAATTATTTTCTAACTAAAATTTCATATAACTTATGAATTAAGTGGAAATTTATTTTTAAACAAGTGGCAATCCTCCTCAATTTAATTCTTAAATAAAGGATTTTAAACCAACTTCTATTGATAACCATCGGTTAGTAACCCATTTAACTTATTAGATAAATTTAGTTTNACTCATTTAACTTATTAAATAATTTCAGTTTAGCCATTTAAACTGGGGCAACCCTCAAACACCTCAAACATGTTCTAAATTGTCAAATTAAGTATTTCTTGAAGCTCTTTCATTCGACATCCATCGTTAATATTTCATATAGGTGGCAACCCTATTCAAAATATTTTTAAACTACTACCTTCTTAAACCTCTTTTGCATGACACCCATATAGCGATAACTTATTCACTTACCAAATTCCTTTAAGTAAAATTGAATTACATTTTTTTAACATGTGGCAACCGNCAAATTCCTTTAATTAAAATTGAATTACATTTTTTTAACATGTGGCAACCGTCCTATACCTAGTTAAGTTATAAAGCCTTTTCAAAACCATTTCGATTGGTACCCATATTTAATAATTGATTTAACATTTTAATTAGTTTGAGCTTAATTTCTTAACAGGTGGCAACTTTTTCGAAAAAGTAAAACCTTCTTGCACATCCACACTCTAAGCTTAAGCGGTGTGGATCTGATGGCATTGATTATTAAATTATTTGAATGCAATTTTTTATCAGGTCAAAAATAAAATCGAACGAACGGTGCAGATCTTTTAGGCTGCACAAAAAATGCCTTCGCGTATTATATTACAGATAATTTGGATTTAACTTTTTACACAGGTGGCAACCCTCCTCAAACTCATAAAATATATTCTCAATGTGCAAACTAAGATTTCGTAACACTTTGTTTTATATCTATAATTGAATTAAATTAGACTTTTCGAACAGGTGGCAACCCTACTAAAAATATGTTCAATCTAAGCTTCTTAAATCTCTTTCGTCTGACACCCATGTTGTTATATCTTTTTTAATTACCCCATTGCCTTAATTTAAATTGAGTTTGATTGTTTAAACAGGTGGCAACCCTCCCACACGCAGTTAAGAAACAAAATATTTTCAAAACTACTGCGATTGGACCCAATTAGCAAATATTGATTTAACTATTTAAATAATTTGAACCTAATTTTTAAACAGGTGGCAGCCCTCTTCAAACACTTTAAAAATATTCTAAACGTTCCAACTAAAGATATCTTAAGATTCATTCGCTTGACATCCATATTTTTATACTTCATATAAATAAGACTTTTCACACAGGTGACAATCCTCTTCAAAATGTTTACAAACTACGACATACTTAACCTTTGCCGTCTGGCACAAATACATATTTCTATTACCTAATTCCCCTAATTTAAATTGAATTTGATTTTTTTAACAGGTGGCAACCCTCATAAAGTTAAGTTAAGAAACAATCGTTTTCAAACCTATTTCCATTTATGCCCACTTTATAATAATTGGTTTAGCTTTTAAAATAATTTGAACTTAATTTTTTAAATGGTGGCAACAGCCAGAGCCGTTTGATTTGGCAANTTATAATAATTGGTTTAGCTTTTAAAATAATTTGAACTAAATTTTTTAAATGGTGGCANTTATGCGGAACAAAAAATGGCTTCGCGTATTATTTTGAACTTAATTTCTTAACAGGTGGCAACTTTTTTCGAAAAAGTAAAATCTTTTTGAACATCCAAACCCTAAGCCCTTTAATTTGGTACCTCTATTATGAAAATCAAACGGACGGTGCGGATTNTCTATTTTGAAAATCAAACGGACGGTGCGGATCTGAGGGCATTGATTAGCAAATAACTTGAGTTCAATTATTCAACAGGGGGCAACTCTTTTCGAAAAAATAAAACCTTATTGCAAATCTACAGGCTAAGCGCTTTAATTTGACACCCCAATTTTGAAAATTGAGCGAACGGTGCAGATTTTTTAGGCTGCACAACAAATGCCTTCGCGTATTATATATAGTAGATAGATAGATAATTAAAATATGATTTTTCGTTTTTCGCTCAAGAATAATGATTACTCCTTGATTTTAAGTTTTTCGATCGAGAATAATGATTATCCTTCAATTTGTATTTTTTTCACTAAAGAATAATGACTATCTTGCGATTTTTATTTTTTCACTCAAGAATAATACTCAGATTCTGAGTTTTATATTTTCGCTTGAGCATAATGATTATTTTTGATTTTTTTTTCGCTCAGGAATAATGATTATCTTGCGATTTTTATTTTTTGCGCTCAAGAATAATGATTGACACCTGATTTTTATTTTCTTTCGCCAAACATAAAACTTAAAACCTTATACAACCAAGACCATAAGAGCTGTTTACTTGAAATTTTATAAGAGCATACCTTTTATCTTGCGTTATCTTCCTATAAAAACGAAACGTTTGAAATTAAAAACTTATAGGCGGAAAATTGGTATGGAAATGAAACAAGTTCCTTTTCATGCCGTGTGCATGTACATACTACCAACTAGATTAAACACTTTTGATTTTTTCTTACTTTCGTAATTATATTGGAAAAAAAAGGTGTGTGTGAGTTTAACTTCAAAATCAAATTGCTTGCAAACGTCATAAATGCTCGAATCCAATAACGCGAAATATACACGAAACAAAACTTATTGTAGGTTGTAGGTAGGATAAACTACAACATGAAAATAGGTTTCCTATAGTTCCTGAAACCTCCATTTTTATTTTATTTAAAATAACCGTTATTTTCAAACTATGCACTTATCTAATAAAAGCTTGACTAAATATTTTTCATCCGATTTTGAAAATCAAACATGGTTTGAGAAAGGAATTTATGTATATACCTTTAAAATGAGATGTATAATAATATATTTATTTACGCGCCGGCGTCTTGGAATTGTTAAGGCGCTCGCACGTAAAGAAAATAAGTGAAAAAAATAACAGCGTATTAGTATTTAATGGTTAACAATAATAACAAATGTTTGCTTTATTTGTTGAGAAAAAATGTTTAATAAAACAGAGTGAATTTAACTATAAATTACCTTGCTGACGTGGTGTGGTGGCTGGCAGTCGCTCTGCGGGTCTTCTAGGGAGTGACTGAGTGCCAATAAACGAAAAAGGGTTTGAGCACGCCGAACAGTAACCTTCGTTGAGTTTCCCCTCAACTCAGTTACCGTACGGCGGGGCATATTGTTAACGGCTGGAATGTTAGCCGTATCTTATATATGTGTGTGTGCACTCAGATACAAAATTATTTAACGCACATTAGGGTAGTTCAGCATATTTAGGAATGGGCCTAAACATACCGCCCCCCTTGCGATAAGCAAACTATGAAAAACGTAATACGGAAGGTACCCACCATGCCACGTCAGAAAAGATAATAAGTTTGACGGTAACCACTAGAGACTGGAAGTGCTCCAGGTTGCACTTAGTTCCCGCTTGTCACACCCAGGTTGCACCGCCTCTTCCTAGATAGCTATTGGGAGATTAAAGAGAGTTAACAGAACAAAAAATGGACGTGATTTTGATTTTCAATGCACTTTATTGCGTGTATTAATCAACTAATAATAATTTGTTTTTATTTTTGGTAAGCCCCGAAAACCACTAACCCAAATATGGTTGCCTGCGCCAGTAAGCCACCGACCGAAGATGGGGGGGGGTCCCTGCCAGCATGACCTGGGCGTATACATCGACGCCTAGAGTCAGACGGATCGGGGTAGCCCGGTAAAAATTTGGATCGGCCAACCGCATAAACTGAAATGGCGTGGCAGCCACGGGGTCGATGTCCGTTGCCAGGCTCAATCGGTTGTGTTGTGCCATGATTGTCGCCTGAGTTGTTACGCATTCCGCGACACCGTATTTTCCTCTAAGAACTAGCGAGCATCTCCGGTTTCGTTCATNGGGTCGATGTCCGTTGCCGGGCTCAATCGGTTGTGTTGTGCCATGATTGTCGCCTGAGATGTTACGCGTTCCGCGACACCGTATTTTCCTCTAAGAACTAGCAAGCATCTCCGGTTTCGTCCAGAACCTCCGTGTTCCAATTGTAGGTCCCGCGCTAGACTAGCGTCGATTACCGTGCTGGGCGCGCAGGGGTCAATTATTGCGCGGACCAGGTGCAGGCGGCCACCAGACTCGATTCGAACGATGGCGGTCGGTGCTATCGGCTAAAAAGAGCGTACGATCGGTGTAGCCATAGTACTGTTGCTTATGCGACCTGTTCGAAACCCCAGTCGTCGCACGGCCAGAGCCGCATTCTGCTCTCGGTTCTGCTCTTGTGGTCGGCGATATGGTGCTTTCCCAACAGTCCTCCGTCAAGACAAGCGGAAAGGACCAGTTTCCGCGACATCACGACTCTTACCGTTGGGATATGGGGGCGGTCGGAAAAAACTAGTTCCCGAGCCACCCGCATGCTGTGATTGGGACTGGTCAGGCTGTCTGAAGGACCCAGTTGCAGAGCTGCTCTCCCTTCGTTTCTCATGTTCGAGTGGTGGTCGGAAAGAACGGGTTTCCGAGCCGTCACTTACTTCTACTGGAGCGCCCTCAGTCGTAGCTTCGTCCATCTCTGCCTCCTCGACCTGCTGAGCCCATGACTTATAAGGCTCCTCTATGTGGATGAATAAGGCACCCTGGGAACTGTTGTCATCATCCTCTATATTGCGTGCTGGCTGCCTCCAATTATCGTTGGTCTCGATATGGAGCGAAGTATGATGCTTCTCACGGCACCTGTGACATCTGTCGGCGCTAGCACAGTTTTCCAGACGGTGGAATGGCGAGAGGCAGTTCGGGCAGTAGCGGTGTATGAGGATCGCTCCCAGTCGTTCTTCTGCCGTCTTACCACGGTAGATGGGGCAAAGTCTTATGCCGTGGTCCTTGTCGCACAAGTGACAGGCGATTGGAAACTCCTCCGAGCTCCTCTCAGTTTTAGAGCGCAGGGCTGACAATCGGGTCATTCTGCAATTTGTAGTATTTGGTTGACCAAAATTCTGTTTTGCTTTGAATTTATTATGGTTGGGTGGCAAGTGGTGGGTATTCGTGCATTTGCTATCGTACATATGTATAATAATTTTACATAAAATATTTACATGCGTCTAACTCCAGCATTATAAATTCCCTATGAAATGCCTGGTGTGGCCGTAGCATTACTGTACTGCTATTCAGGATTTTTCTAGGTGGCGCTCGTGATATTGAGCGACGTCCCCGTGTTATATTTACGCGCTGGTGCCCTTGGAATTTAAGGCGCTCGCGCGCAAGAAAAAAAATAGATGAGAACATATATGTACATATATGTATGGGGAGTCATGAATATTATCTTATTTCGTGTGTTTCCATTTCTAATTCTTTATTTGTTTTATATCGATGCATAAACTTAATCATNTCGTGTGTTTCCATTTCTAATTCTTTATTTGTTTTATATCGATGCATAAAATTAATCATTTCATAATTCATTCGGCGCTAATTCAATGCCACGCAGTGTATAATTAATTCGAGGCTAATTCAATGCCACGCAGTGTATACTGACAGAATAAATCGCCAATATCGTAGAAAATGGGTGAAAACATTATTGTGGTGTTTTGTTATAAAGCACCATAGCCTCCTACCCAAAAGAAAAAAAAATTCCCATTATTTTTCATAATGGTGCGAAACTTGACTAAACCGATTCATAACGAATTCAGTGTTGCCACAAATATTTTTAATTTTATTTTTTTTTTAATTTTTACCAAATCTCAAAAAAAATTACCAAACTTTTATAACATTTGTATATATATATATAGCATTCGTATAACTTAGATAATTATGTTGACAAGCGCGCAGAGTCACACTCTGGAAGCAATATCCCCGCGTCACTCTCTAGCAGCTTCACTCATCACCACCAATCCGTTATTGCTGTTGGGCGATACACCAATGTTAGTACGCCCTTTGCCCAGCATTGTGGCAAAACCCATATCTGAGTCGGCGGCTGAAAGCGAGTCCGTGGGGCCCCCACTTGAAACATCTCCAGTTTCTTTACCTGCTCCATCAGCATCAGCTACCATCAGCTCACCAGCCAGTTTACCTGATTTAGTTAATGACACACCTTGTAGTCTCAAACGTAGTTTTATTAAAAGAATTTTTTATTAACAAAAATTAATTCATTTTTATGTTGCTACCAAGACGACAAAAGTTTGAATAATAAAAATTTTCTATTTGATTTACGAACCACAAAAATCACATAAATCTAAAATTTCCAAAATTACAAAGTTGAAATGAACACAGTACAATAAAAGGTAATAACACAAATACAGACCCTACACTCCTCTATTATCCGGCATCCAAACAACGGTTAGTCAGACGCAGGACCTGTCGCCAACTCACTTTTTGTTGAATCAACAATCGGTTATTGAGAACAATAGTTTACAAAATAAATTTTACAGCAGTTATTCATTCTCTATTGAGTTACCGGAAACGCCGCCGGCAGCAGCTAGCGCAAATGTTGAACCATCACAACAGCAAAATCATGAACCACAACTGCAGCTGCACGCCGGCGTGTAGCATTGGCGACACGCTCGTATAGCTGTTCAACTTTTGACCTGACCGGCTTTAATGGATTTGGCACGTGGTAAGTTTGTACCGTAAATTGTAAGTTGTAACCGGGTGGTATTGNAATTTTGTTATCGAACGCAACTAATGACAATCATAATTGAGTGAGCATATGTTTACCAACAATATAGAGAATAATTACATAACCGGGTGGGATTTGATTTGAAGAGTAGACAGGTTAACGTCGGTTGAATGAAAATATTTGAATTTATAGAAAACAG
This sequence comes from Rhagoletis zephyria, assembly GCF_001687245.7. NCBI lineage: Eukaryota > Metazoa > Arthropoda > Insecta > Diptera > Tephritidae > Rhagoletis > Rhagoletis zephyria. Next base: position 7,545 of record NW_016161157.1, read on the forward strand.
AATAAATTCGAACGTCGAGCAAAACGCATTGATTTTTATTAATTTGAATCCACACCATACAATTTTTTCATGCATACGAGTTAGAGGGCTGCATGAATTCATTCAAAACGGCATATAAAATATTTTTTTATTTACATTTGTACAAACGTACATATGTATGTATGTATGTAATTGCTGCGATCCCATTAAAATACGAAAAACTTGTTTGTAGCAAAAACTATAAACAAAATGAGTTTGACGTGTTCCGAATCTCGACTCCCTAGTTGCAGGGCGGGAGTAGGACCAACTTTGCGATTGGTCTTGTAGTTTGCCCTTTGTCGTATCAACGTCAACTACACGTATTCGGTTGTCTGGACCAGGGTGTAGTTTGGCTATTCTTCCAAGTCTCCATTCATTGGGTGGGAGGTTTTCTTCTTTAATGACAACTAGGTCCCCTTGTTTCAAATTGGCTTGTGGATGTTTCCACTTGACGCGTTTCTGCATCTCGGTTAGGTACTCCGATTTCCATCTTCTGCAGAAAGTTTGGTGCAATGCTTTCAATTTATCCCAACGGTTTACAATAGAG
>NW_016161157.1:10714-19133 GCF_001687245.7 Rhagoletis zephyria
GAGCTCTTTTGAAGCGCAGAGTTCATCATAGGACCCCTTCACCTTTTCCCATAGCGCCTTCAATTCCTCTTTTTGAAAAGCTAAGGAGTGCTTTGTGTGTTCTGATGGCTGCATGGAGTTGTAGTCAGATTCGAACTCTGCTACTGCATCTGCTTGGCGAATAAAAGCATCCATTTTTCCTTTTAAGGTTCGTTAAATTTGAACAAGGAAGATTTTTTTTTTTCGAAAGAAAATTGCGAATAAATCTGATCGCAGATTTAATTTATTTAATTAGAATTACAATCGTCGTGAGCAATGTCGACACCTGAATAGCCACACCAGTATAAAAAAAACCACACCAGATTAATTGAAAAGTCGACGATTTAGTTTTCTCTTGACAGCGTGATTAATAATTTATTTTATTTTATTTCGGCAAGGACGAGTTATATATATGTATGTATTTCCGTATGGTAAATTACTTGCCACCCAACTCTTTATATATATATATATATATATATATTGTATATAATATTCTAATCGGTCGCGTCTGCCAGAAATGAATTTTGTCGCGAAAGTGAATGTTGTGAACAAAAAGAGGGAAAAAAGAACCCGTCCTTCTCCACAATACAATATATTATGTGTGTATGTATGTTTACATGTGCAATCAAATACTTGATACACCAAAAAAAGTGAATTGAAGTGTTTAAGGCACTAACTAACCCAATCTCTAACCAGTGACACTAAGGTAGAGTTATAATTAAATACCAAAGTCAACAGGTGAAAATGATAGTAATTTAAAATTGTACGCTGAAAAATCTGCTGTATAAATGCCTATATTGAAAGGTTAACTTAACCGCAACAACAACGTTACAAGTGAAATTTTATAGCACAAAGCTGAGAAAAGGTTATTAAACCAGTGATAGGAAAAAGTTTTAATAAAAAATAACAACTCGAAGTGAGATGATACGAACTAAAAAATGTGCACCGAGAAAAACTTTTATTAAACCAGTGCTTTGATTAAAACAAGTAACTTTACCCCATCAACAACGTCTGAAGTGAAATCTTACTAGCACAAGGCTGAAAAAAAAACTTATAGATCAGTGACACAAAAGGAGTTATAATAAAATATCAAAATCAAGGTGAAAGTGATATGAACTTAAAATTGTGCACCGAAAAACTTGTATTAAGCAAGTGCTTCGCTTTAAATAAATCACCTTGCAACAACAACAACACCTGATCACTTCAAAATGGCGGTATCTTCGGTGTATCTTAATAGCGAGTGTGGAAAACAAAAAAAAAACAAAACGAACGGTTTGCAAATTTTTTATGAAGTTCAAAGCAAATTAAATCTTTTTTACCCTTTTTCTCACAAATTCACTCGCGATATTTTTGTTTGACACTCGATTTTATAAATAATGTTTGAAAGTGCACTGAGGTGTGAAATCAAAACCACGTACCTTTGCAAATTGAAGTGCTGCTTTTGCGATAAAATAAGTTGCTGGAACTGTTGCTGCTGTGGCAAATGTAGCGATCAAGTGGTAGTGTATCCTATGTCCTTTTGCGGTGTATCAATAATAAAAAAGCCTTCAACTGGCAGATGATCCTGTTGCAGATTGTGGTAACGTGGCGATCAAGCGGCAGTGGTTATTGTTAGACTGAGCTTGTTGGTACTTAGTTTTCATAGGGTAAAATTTAAAAACTCCTATTTTTATACCCTAGCGCACTTGTTTGCAAGAGTATTATAACTTTGTTCGCATAACGCTTATTTTCAACAGCCTAAAAGAATCCAGATAGATATAGACAAATGTACACATACATAAATGCTCAAAATGAAAAGAGAAATCGATTAAGCTAAGCTGTCTGTCTGTACGTCCGTCCGCCCGAAAACACGATAACTCGAGCAAAACTTGAGATATCTCAACGAAATTTGGTATGTAGGTTGCCCTTTACCCAAGGTAGGTTGGTATTGGAAATGGGCAAAATCAGACTGTATCCTCTCCCACTTCACTTATAACGGTATCTTCGAAAAATGGAAAACTACGATATTTCGGTAAATATTGGATTCAAATTGTTGAAAATGAGTATATGCAGTCGAATTTTGATAGAAAATAGTATTATTATGAAGGTTCTGGAAAATGGGCGTAACCTCACCCCGTGATGAAATGCCGTATCTAAGTAGCCGTTTCACCCTTCCTTACCAAACTTAGTACCAGCTTTTGAAAATCTCTGAAATCGGGCAATAGCCACGTCCACTTTCCATATAATGGTATTTACCGAAACAAAGAAACTTGGATAAATCAGAAACTACTGCAACTAATTCACCTAAAATCCATGATTGTAATAGCCACTTATAAGAAAATTAGATTCATATAAATTTCTGGATAATGGGCGTGGCGCCGCCCACTTATGACCACAAATGTGTATCTCGGTAACTGATTTATCAATTTCTACCAAACTCGGTGCACTAATAACCTTGGTACAGAAAAGCAATTCATTGAAAATTATTAAAATCAGTCTAAAATTATACCGCTTCCCGTATAACGGTAAATTTTAAATATACAAAAACTCCGATATTTAAATAACTGAGGACTGAGGAATCTCTTAACAGTAAACAAGACTTCTATAATCTTTTAGGAATTGGGCATGGCGCCGCCCACGATGTCTACCAAACTTAGTTTAGTTAAGTCTAACTCAGCATATTATCGAAAACGTTTCAAATATAGAAAAAACACCTCTGCTCATCAAAGCAAAAGTAGTTTAGAAAAAGTTGGAACAACGTTATTTTATACCTGTGCCTTCCTTACTTGTTCTTAATTTTTTCCATTTTGACCATCGCTAAATTAAAAAAATGTCTATGAAAAAGGCTAAACATGTAATATTTTTTAAAAGTAAATTTACTTTTGAGTGCAGTTGCATAAAAATTGTCGAAGTTAAGGAATTTATAGCCCAGTCAAGTTAGCTCAAAAAATAGGGGTAAGTTTAGAAAAGTCCCCATCGATCCCACGTCTGCAAAAAAATGTTATGCAATGTCAAATGTCACATAAATTAATTTTTTGCATTTTTCAGCAAAACAGTGAGGTTGACATTTCATTTATAATGGTATTTGCAACACTCGTACCAATTTTCAGCTGTATGCGAATTATTGTAACCTTAATGTCTTACTTGACGGGGCTTGAATTTATTTTTTATTATTACAATATTCTTATCAAGGAAGTTGTCAACAAAAGCCATACAATTCCAATTTGGATGTCAATTGTTAACTATTTATTATTATTATTTCATTGAAATCAACAATTTTCAAGAGTTTCCCTAAGAAGTCCTGTAGCCGAATAAAGAGAGGGAGGTCATTGAGTTCTTTGGTCTTTGATCTCTCTAGTTGGAGAGGTGGGAATCGCCAAGCCCCTTAATTTTTTTACCAGCCTGAAATTAATTTTTCTTTTTTTTGCCAAACCGTAGGTCAATGTTCATCAAAAAAAGAAGAATGGAAATTCGATTCGAATTTTTTGAATCTATTCAGGAATCGAAAAGGAACTAAAAAATCGACAAAACAGCATTTGTCTATCTTCGATTTAAAAACGGCGTCTCTACTCTGAAGGGCTACCTGTTCTGCAAATTTTACTCATAGAAGGTCACGCTATACGCGAAATAAAAATAAATAATAATAAAAATATAAATAATAATAAAAATATAAATATAAATATAATAATAAAAATAAAATAGTAAAAAAACACCCAGGTTCTGATAACCGCGTACGAGTCATGGATGTCATGACCGAAAGAGGGCAAGTCACAAGGCCATTAGTAAAACTGGTCTTATTGCCGCCATATAGAGAACAGGATGAGGAACAACCCAGAAAATCTGTCTCATCATCTACGTCGTCGTAACAACCATCGCGAATTCCACTTCTCATATACCTATCAATTCTACTACCAAACCCACAACAAAAATATGCAGTCTTCTACACACTGCATTGGCCTACATAAATACTTATGTAATACATATACCGCCATGTCTTACAAGTCGTCAACCAACAATGTACCGCAAAACCGAAACGCATACTGAAGATATGCGTGCTTTACAAATATCATAGAATCGTAAGATTCCGTCGCAGAGAGTTGGAACATGAAGTCACAGTCAAAATTCGATAACAAAATCAAGAGTCAAACAAATCATAAGGGTAACACTTCTCGCCCGACTGTTATCCTTTCTCATTTACCAATTTTTTAAGCTTTAATGTTGAATGATCTTGCGAAACTCTTTGAATACTGTAATTAATCAGTAAGCGAAATGTTTCAGTACCCGAAATCAAACAAAATTATCGAATTTCGTCTGTAGACTGCATGCGTTCAAGAGACAATTTTGTGAAGTAATCTTCAGCACATAAATGATCATTTACATATGTACTAACATAAAAACGAATAGCCGAACCTCAAAAGAGATTTGTACAAGGATTTCGCTGTGTTTAATAGGCGTGTTTGGCACGCCTACATACAAGACTTCGCACATGAATAGGGATACGAATTTCGATACGATACGATACCATATCGATACTTTTGGCATTCGATACCGATATTTTCTACTCGATAGTTTTAAAACGATATTTTTTGGAATCGAGTACCAGAACCCTAGTATCGTATCGAATGCCATAAAATCACATTCCAACACTGAGGGAAAAAAATTTTAGAATTAACAAAAACGTGGTAAATTGAAAAAAATACGCATATGAAAAAGCACCAAGGCAACTCGTTTTAAATTTGAGTATATACGTTATCAAATATGTGGTTGTGAAGTGCACAGATGCTTTTTCGTAATTAACAATAAAAACATTAATTTTATGTTCCGTCTGATGGTAATTCCACCCGGACCCCCTTANATACTGTAATTAATCAGTAAGCGAAATGTTTCAGTACCCGAAATCAAACAAAATTATCGAATTTCGTCTGTAGACTGCATGCGTTCAAGAGACAATTTTGTGAAGTAATCTTCAGCACATAAATGATCATTTACATATGTACTAACATAAAAACGAATAGCCGAACCTCAAAAGAGATTTGTACAAGGATTTCGCTGAGTTTAATAGGCGTGTGTGGCACGCCTACATACAAGACTTCGCACATGAATAGGGATACGAATTTCGATACGATACGATACGATACCATATCGATACTTTTGGCATTCGATACCGATATTTTCTACTCGATAGTTTTAAAACGATATTTTTTGGAATCGAGTACCAGAACCCTAGTATCGTATCGAATGCCATAAAATCACATTCCAACACTGAGGGAAAAAAATTTTAGAATTAACAAAAACGTGGTAAATTGAAAAAAATACGCATATGAAAAAGCACCAAGGCAACTCGTTTTAAATTTGAGTATATACGTTATCAAATATGTGGTTGTGAAGTGCACAGATGCTTTTTCGTAATTAAGAATAAAAACATTAATTTTATGTTCCGTCTGATGGTAATTCCACCCGGACCCCCTTGGCCACAACCAATTGTATCAAGCGTCTTTGCACACTCAGCTACAGCCATACATGTAAAGGTGTTTTCAAATTCACAGCGCGCGATTAGTGCATTATGTCATACCATGTATGTGTGTATGTGTTGTCACCGCTGTGCATGCTTTGTATACATATACTTTCTTAATTACATATGAAAAAGCATCCGAGACGTGCAAACCGCCACCCGTGTAGTGAAAAATGCTTCATTTTAATACGCGCGTATTTGAATTGAATATTTCCATTTTAGGTACGTAGTGTATGTATAATGGAAAAATCCATTTTGATAACTCTTTTCACTTGATTTAAATACGAACATTTTTAAACGGTAATCAAATAAAAAGTTTTTATTTTTACAACGCGTTTTTTTCTCTGTGAAAGATAAGGGCTTTCGCTCGAGGCGATTTTTCAGGCAACGTCCGAACGGCCTTTCAACTAATCGCTTTCAACAAAGTTGGTCGCCAGCCAACTTTGAGCTCGTTCAACTTTTTTTCCTTGCAACCCTGTGTTTGTTTACATTCTGTATACATACTTTTTTTCTTTTTTACTTTTGTTTTATCTTTCAGCTTCGCTAAAAGCACTTCTACCAACGCTTGGCTTACCAAATTTACGCCGATTGATAAAATTTTGCGATTTAAATTCATTTTCAATAATGTAAATAACAATTCGTGTTTAATCGAAAATCGCCTCATCTGAATAGGGATGGCAACTTTTTCACCTTCAACTTCTCATTCAACTTCGCATTTAACTTTGGTTGCCCGTAAAATCGCCTCGTGCGAATGCCCTATATTTTATGGGAAGCTGTTTTCAAGGTTTGTGCACTTCTAACCACTACACCACAGCGGCATATATGCGAGACCTATATTCAGATAAACTTTTTGATTTTTGGTATCGATATTTGGAATATCGAGTCTTTTTATTCCGATATTAATGGGTACCCGATATTTTTAAAGCGATACTTTAAATGAGTACCATATCCGTACTTTCGGTTCGATATCGTGTCCCTACACATGAACCGTTTCGACAGTAGCAGAAAGAATTTCGGAATACTTTAAAGGCAGCATGGTTTTATAGAAAACTAATCGGAACTTTGTTTGCATGCAAAAGCATAAATCAAAAAAAATTAAAGTTTGCCCCAATCACCTAGCTAAGCAAACGTAAGAAAATTAGTATTTGCATTCTTCAAAAATTTTTGGAGTTCCAATAGTTTATTCCAAACATAAAAATCATATTTCGTTCGTATTTACTTTAGGTTCATATCAAAGAGGGTTTTTCGCAATCTAAAATGGATACTTAAACTCATTTGTAATGTTAAATAATATAAATTTACGCATTCGCGTAAATTGTATATAGAAAATACCTTCACTTAAGAAGGCCTACCTGACTTATCTTCTAGGATAATTTAATCGCATGATTTTTATTTTCCCCAAATATANACTTATCTTCTAGGATAATTTAATCGCATGATTTTTATTTTCCCCAAATAAAAACAAAAAAATTTACCCAGCCTAATGTGTCTATGCAGATCTTTTATACAAATGAGAATGAAAGTCCCTACCAGAACAGGTTATCCAGACTGCCATTAACATTTTTTGTTTTCAAATCCTAAACACAAACGCAAATTATTGCGAAGATTTACCATAAACAAACGTAGGAAGAGTTTAGAAACTTTACATACTGATATTTACTAGGATATCTACCCAGTCTGTTCTGGTAAAGTTATTCGATTCAATAAACTATTCACTGCAACATAAACATTAAACAAACAAATAAATATGAAAGCCCACGATCATATGTGAACTATTAATAAATGGAGTCACTTACCCTAACCCGTTCCACGTTGGCTGACTTGAGGGAGAGAAAATTCACTACCGCTTTTCACCTACCAGCATATTTCGTCATAGTGACGGCTGGTACTAATTTTGCCCATGCTTCATTTTGAAGCGCTGGTTGAAACGATTCCAGTGTAGTGTGTACCGACCCCCCGGCAACCACCGTACTAGTACTCCGGCACCCGTGGAGTTGTTTGAAATAAAGAAATTCTCACTTTCTCTAATAGGTATAATAAAAAATATTACTATAAACAAGGACTCAGCGTTGAACCTACTCAATTACCATGAAAACCTATAGCTACTTGTAGAAGAATTTGGCTAGACTTGGTTATCACAATTTTCTGCTGATCCGCAGGCAACGATATATTTCACGCCACAAATCCATACGATTTTACGTTCCCTATCGATAATGAAACAAGATGAAAGCCATGCTGGGCATTTTTTTGCACAATGCTGCCGCAGTACTGCACACACGAACTGACAGTCCGTCGATGATCTAGTTTTGTTTCTGACCATTTGAGTAAAAATCGCATAATTTGTGAGCGCCACGGTATATCGTTGTGATCAGTGAGAAACAAGACGGGACGACTCCTGACTTAGATCGACGATCTCACGTACTGCATCCATCATGGTGGTCTGTCTGCAGAATTTTGGCACATTATAAGTAGGGACACGAATTTCGATACGATACGATACCATATCGATACTTTTGGCATTCGATACCGATATTTTCTACTCGATAGTTTTAAAACGAAATTTTTTGGAATCGAGTACCAGAACCCTAGTATCGTATCGAATGTAGTAAACTCATATTACAAGCATAATGTTATTAACAATTCTTCCCGATATAAATTGGGCTTTGAAGAGCACAAGTGTGTAATATACATAGTTAGGATTGCATGTGGTGGAATTTGAACCCTCGACCTCGGTGTTTTAAGACAACACCTCAATCTCTACGTGTTGTTACACAATATGTTAGTGTTTGACAGAGATTATTCTCCGATTTGTAAAGTGCACCTTAACCCTTATGCTGACACCCGGTTCTGGCCAGACCATATGGATTTTTAAAACAAGTTTTCGGTAAGTAAATGATTTTAGATCGGGTT
>NW_016161157.1:19757-23371 GCF_001687245.7 Rhagoletis zephyria
AAAAAAAAGTCATGATATCAGGGTAAAATATGTTATGGCCCCGCATACGATACACCCATGGTCTGGCTGGACCCCTCATTAAATCTCATACAATTAAGTATAATTTTGGGAAGTCGTCGTTTATTTCATTCTTTCTTTTTTGAGTATTGGTACTGTGTAGCGTATTTTGTGCGCCGCTTTTTTAAAATATAATTTACGCTTTTTTATGCAGTTTTTACTGACGTTCTTACTTATAAGCAAGTTTTCGGTTAACTTCTTACAAGTCGGGAAGAAAACGGAAATTTCGATGATGAGGTAGATGTGGCATATGACCTAAGACAACAAAAGCTGATAACAGAAGAAGAGTTCCTGGAACGTATTGCTAACGCAATTTCAAGCGCTAATGAACAAGATGCGAGTGAAGTTGAAAGCGTTCCATTTGATGTCGAAAATAAGGATGGTGCGGAGTATGGATGNTGAAAGCGTTCCATTTGATGTCGAAAATAACGATGGTGCGGAGTATGGATGAGCCGAAGGATCGGATGCGGAAAACGAAACTGATGTTGAAATAAACGCATTCGAAATAGATGAGGACGATAATCATGATGACGAAGAAATCATTGACCAAGGGAATGTGGTTCGAGCAGAGGACACATTTCAGCAAGAAGCAAATATAGTTTTATGAAGAATTCAACCGCAAAAACCCAACAAAACGTCAAAAAGTCTGGAAAGATGTTACAGCTGTTGAATTAGAAGCGTAGATCGGTTTACTGATTATGGCAGGTATTACTGGTAATCATTATCAACATGCAACTAGCTCTGGAAATCAAATAATCTTCCTATTTTTAGAGCAACTATGTCTCAAGCGTTTTGGTGAAATAAGCCGTTATATCCGATTTGATAATGCCAACTCGTGTGAATACAGATTATTAACAGATCGAGCCACACCAGTGAGCGACATATGGTTGGTTTTAAAACAAAACTTTGCTCGAAATTATAGACCGCATGAATCTATAACCATTGATGAACAATTGTACCCTTACCGTGTCAGAGCAAAAATGATCTAATACAACCCTGACAAACCTGCAAAATACGGTTTGAAAATTTGGTGCGCGTGTGACGCAAAAACCCAATTTTTTATACTGGTAAAGAACCTGGTGCTGAAAGAGCAGTCAATCAAGGTGAGAATGTTTTGCTCCAGCTCGTTTCACAGTTTGTGAATTCCGGTAGAACAATATGTGCAGATAATTTCTTCACAACATACAACGGATGTATTCGTCTAATGCGTTCTGGATTGAGTTATGTTGGTACATGCAGGTCTAATAAGCGGTATGTTCCTGAAGAATTCAAGAAAAATAAGAACCGCCAACCTTGCAGCTCTGTGTTTGGTTTCAATGAAGCTAATGTTGCTCTTGTTTCATACGTTCCTAAAAAAAACAGAAGCGTCATTTTGATGTCTACAGTTCGTTACGATTCAAATATTCCAGCATTGTTGCGAAACGGAAAGGCAAATGAAGCTCGTAAACCAGAAGCTATTCTGTTCATGGTCATAAATCTGGCGTAGATTCAATGGATCAAAAATTGGCCCGTTACTCATGTAAAAGACGAATAAATAGATGGCCATTAGCGTTTTTTTACAATATGGTAAATCAAAATCCACATTTGCTAGAAGAACTCTTTATAACATACTTTGCGAATCTCTAGCAAAATCTCTCATGGAAGAGCGCATGAACAACCAGGAAGTAATGAAGCAGTACAATACGCGCAGCGGAATTGAATCATTTTTTGGTAGACCCATTCTGGTAAGTGTTCAAAAAAATATATAAATATTCAAATATAAACATATGAACTAATTGTATCTTTTATTATTTTTCCAGCCACCAACTCCGACTGGCGAAGCTGGGCCGTCCAGTATTTTACCCGGCAATAAAAAATTAAACTGCAAAATATGCAGACAAACGATATACGAAAGCCAGATTCTTATGCATTAATTGTAAGCAGCCTGTATGTCTAGGACATTCAGAACAGTTTCAAAAATGCTTCAGCTGTATCCCACCAAAACAAGCATAAATATTTTCTTATTCTTTGTATGTATACATGTATTAAATAAATGTATAACATAAGAAAAAAATTAAATAAATGAAACAACAGAAGAGAAGCATATATACAAAAACTTTTTCTTTATACTAATACTATATTTTATAACTAATCCATTCTACTTATCAAGTTAGCAAATTATATCTGCATTTCTATACATTTTATATGGAGGTCTGGCCAGACCATGGGTGTACCATATACGTATATTGCACTGGGTGTCAACATAAGGGTTAAGTTCTGAACACATTAAAAACGACGAGCTAAGGGCCACAGCTTCCAATTTGTTATCTTCATTGTCTAAACGCTTTGTCGATGGCGACATAATTTTTTTGAATGCGTCGGCGACATCATAAATTTGTACGAGTTTGACATAAAAGAAGACGAACAACCTTATCTGTCGCTGGAAAAACAGAAATAGATCTAAACTGGCCACAACCACAGTCGTCGCGTAGCCCGGTCGGCACCAAAATAATTCTCTACATAAGAGTACGTGTTAAAATAATTTAACAGCTATGGTCCATAGCTCGTCGTTTTCATTGTGTTCGGCCTATTAATGTTGTGGCACAAAAGGGGTCCCTACAGTTTTATGCAGGGATGGTAATCATTATAAGTTAAAAAATATTAATCAACATTTAATTAATATTATCCGATTTTTATTTTTTTAATCACATATAACAATTATTTATTGATTTTTTCTTTTTTGCTCGNCAGGGATGGTAATCATTATAAGTTAAAAAATATTAATCAACATTTAATTATTATTATCCGATTTTTATTTTTTTAATCACAAATAACAATTATTTATTGATTTTTTCTTTTTTGCTCGAATGTAATTATTATTATATAATTTATATTTTTTTGCTCAATAATAATGATAACTTCTTGATTTCTATGGTTTTGATCGAGAATAATGATTATGTTGCGGTTCTTATTTTTTCGCTCAAGAATAATACTCAGCTTCTGAGTTTTATATTTTCGCTTGAGCATAATGATTATTTTTGATTTTTAGTTTTTTCGCTCAGGTATAATGATTATCTTGCGATTTTTTTTCCGCTCAAGAATAATGATTGACACCTGATTTTTTTTTCTTTCGCCAAACATAAAACTTAAAACCTTATACAACCAAGACCATATGAGGTGGGTTTTGTCGAAGGCTGAGGTATGCTCAGCCGCTCCAGAGTCCAGCGAAGGTCCCACTAACCCCCACCAAATAAAACACAATGATTTGTGTATTAAGTCGAACACACCCACACACACACGCGGCTATCTAGAAGGCCGGCAACTTGTCGTGCAGGGGAGAGCGGAAGGTAAAGAGCGAGAGGCGGCAGTCGGTGTCGGAGATTATCCGGCGGGTAATTGTACGGTGAGGGGAGTGTTACTAGTGTCAGCGAGATTAGCAGTGGTACGTGTCAGTCGTAGCGAAGAGCGTGGCAATGAGAGCAGTCGCGGTGGTTGTGACGGCGACGGCAGCCTGCAGTGGTGGTGGCGGCCTCAGCGGTGACGTTGGCAGTGGCCCATATAATGATGAGGGCGGCAGC
>NW_016161157.1:25572-25810 GCF_001687245.7 Rhagoletis zephyria
CGCGGCCGCTAGGCGCTGCAGGGACGTGGTTCCCTCCCCTTCAGCGCCCGCTAGCCGCGCGGTATCGCAAGCAGGCAGGGGTGTACGGAATTGGGCAAGCCCAAACGGATCTCGCCCCCTGTCTGCTTGAGACCGTAACCAAAAATGGGTCTAGCCCATAATGGTTTTGGGGTGTTGCCTGAGGGGTATTCCCCCCCTTGCAGCGCCACCTCAACCAATCAGTCTTCCTCCGAGGAGC
>NW_016161157.1:25820-32336 GCF_001687245.7 Rhagoletis zephyria
TGCTTTTAGTCTTGTTGGTATGTTAGTTTGTGTGTACGCCTACCAGTATGTATGTATGTATGTTCATATATTGGTACCTATGTGCAGTTGTAAGACGAATCCTAAGGTGATGTTGAATATGTTATTGTGGCGTAGGCAAAGCTACGTTACAACCATAAGAGCTATTGACTTGAAATTTTATAAGAGCATACTCTTTTCCTTGTGCTATCTTCCTATAAAAACGAAAGGTTTGAAATTATAAACTTATGGGCGGAAAATTGGTATGGAAATGAAACAAGTTCCTTTTCATGCCGTGTGCATGTACATACTACCAACCACAGTATACAGTAAACCATCCATTGACAATATGCTTATTTGAAAATTAATACATGAAATATTGTGTATGTGTAGGACTTTTTTGTCATTAACCCATAGGCAACGGCTGGTGCAAAAGTACCCACAAATGTTTGTTGATATATTCGAAATGTTAATTTAAACAGCAAAATTCATAAAAACAATAATAATAAAACAAAAGTATTGTTAACTACTACATGGGAGGTGGGCGTGGTTATTGACAGATTTCGCCAAAATTTAATACTAACCGACTTTCGTTAAAATATCTTAATTTTGTTCGAGTTAGCGTGTTTACATACAGACACGGCTGAACCAATTCTTCTCGTCATCTCAAATCGATGGGACCATTTTCCAAAGTCAGTCCTTATTCATTCAATTATTCACTCAAAGCTGTGTTCCGAATGCGGTATGACTTATATAGGAATCCGGTCACAATCGCTAACGCTTCACTCCTCATTTCCCGGAACTTTGCATTTTTCTCATTATTTTATTTTATGTGACTTGAAAATATTTTTCACTATAAGAAAATATTAAATTTGATTTCATTTGGGTTAACGAAAACGACAACTGTGAAAAAATATCAACCAATACATTCAAACAAATTGTCAAATAAGCATATTTACATTTTTTGTTTTGCCTATCTGGATTACTGTATACTGTGCTACCAACTAGATTAAAAACTTTTGATTTTTTCTTACTTTCGTAATTATATTGGAAAAAAAAGGTGTGTGTGAGTTTAACTTCAAAATCAAATTGCTTGCAAACGTCATAAATGCTCAAATCCAATAACACGAAATATACACGAAAAAAAAAATTATTGTAGGTTGTAGGTAGGATAAACTACCTATAGTTCCTGAAACCTCCATTTTTATTTTATTTAAAATAACCGTTATTTTCTTACTATGCACTTATCTAATAAAAGCTTGACTAAATATTTTTCATCCGATTTTGAAAATCAAACATGGTTTGAGAAAGGAATTTATGTATATACCTTTAAAATGAGATGTATAATAATATATTGTTAGACTGAGTTGTTGGTACTTAGTTTTCATCGGGTAAAATTTAAAATTTCCTATTTATATACCCTAGCGCACTTGTTTGCAAGGGTATTATAACTTGGTTCGCATAACGCTTATTTTCAACAGCCTAAAAAAATCGAGATAGATATAGACAAATGTATACATACATAAATGCTCAGAATGAAAAGAGAAATCGATTAAGCTATGACTGTCTGTCTGTACGTCCGTCCGTCCGAAAACACGATAACTCGAGCAAAACTTGAGATATCTCAACGAAATTTGGTTTGTAGGTTGCCCTTTACCCGAGGTAGGTTGGTATTGAAATGGGCAAGATCAGACTGTATCCTCTCCCACTTCACTTATAACGGTATCTTCGCAAAATGGAAAACTACGATATTTCAGTAAATATTGGATTCAAATTGTTGAAAATGAGTATATGCAGTCGAATTTTGATAGAAAATAGTATTATTATGAAGGTTCTGGAAAATGGGCGTAACCTCGCCCCGTGATGAAATGCCGTATCTATGTAGCCGTTTCACCCTTCCTTACCAAACTCAGTACCAGCTTTACTAAGGGTCAAGCTTTTGAAAATCTTTGAAATCGGGCAATAACCACGTCCACTTTCCATATAATGGTATTTACCGAAACAAAGAAACTTGGATAAATCAGTAACTACTGAAACTAATTCACCTAAAATCCATGATTGTAATAGCCACTTATAAGAAAATTAGATTCATATAAATTTCTGGATAATGGGCGTGGCGACGCCCACTTATGACCACAAATGTGTATCTCGGTAACTGATTTATCAATTTCTACCAAACTCGGTGCACTTAATAACCTTGGTACAGAAAAGCAATTCATTGAAAATTATTCAAATCAGTCTAAAATTATACCCGCTTCCCGTATAACGGTAAATTTTAAATATACAAAAACTCCGATATTTAAATAACTGAGGACGCTAATTTACTCCAAGTTAATACTAACAACAATCTCTTAACAGTAAACAAGACTGCTATAATCATTTAGGAATTGGGCATGGCGCCGCCCACATTATGACTAAAAGATATATCCCGGTAATCGCTTTACCGACGTCTATCAAACTTAGTTCAGTTAAGTCTAACTCAGCATATTATCGAAAACGTTTGAAATATGGAAAAAACACCCCTGCTCATCAAAGCAAAGCTAGTTTAGAAAAAGTTGAAACAACGTAATTTTATACCTGTGCCGGGTATATACAATTTGGTTTCGCCCGCACTTATACTTCCTTACTTGTTCTTAATTTTTTCCACTTTGACCATCGCTAAATTAAAAAAATGTCTATGAAAAAGGCTAAATATGTAATATTTATTAAAAGTAAACTTACTTTTGAATAAATAGATACAAATGCAGTTGCATAAAAATTGTCGAAGTTAAGGAATTTATAGCCCAGTCAAGTTAGCTCAAAAAATAGGGGTAAGTTTAGAAAAGTCCCCATCGATCCCACGTCTGCAAAAAAATGTTATGCAATGTCAAATGTCACATAAATTAATTTTTTGCATTTTTCAGCAAAACAGTGAGGTTGACATTTCATTTATAATGGTACAGTATATTTTGCTTTGCTGCCTCTATGCTTAAGTGCACATTTAAGATACCTACCCCAAAATGCGCATCAAAAGCATTATTTTTAACATTTATAAGGAAACTGCTCCGATAGATGCATTCAACATACCTGCACATTGGCAATACCTGCCTTAAAAATTGTGCGACTAGTATCAATTATCAATGAAAGTATTACGTTTACCTGCACTGACCCTACAATTACCTAATTTTACAACCTTTTATTTATTTTGCTCATCTCGCATAACAACGAAAATAGCTATAAATTTATGTAGTTATATAGATAATTAGATAACATTCGGTAAAAATTTCGCTTTCAGTAATTTCTACATGGTAAGTGCTCCGCCAATATTTGGTTTCATAGGGATTCGGATACCTTCCTCATTGTAATAGTAAAGAAAATTCGCTTAAGTGCCTTTTTCGGTTACGTGCACAAGTTTTTCGTGCAAAGAAGGATGTGCAGCTAAGCAAAATATACTGTATTTGCAACACTCCTACCAATTTTCAGCTGTATGCGAATTATTGTAACCTTAATGTCTTACTTGACGGGGCTTGAATTTATTTTGTATTATTACAATATTCTTAACAAGGAGGTTGTCAACAAAAGCCATACAATTCCAATTTGGATGTCAATTGTTAACTATTTATTATTATTATTTCATTGAAATATACAATGTTCAAGAGTTTCGCTAAGAAGTCCTGTAGTCGAATAAAGAGAGGGAGGTCATTGAGTTCTTTGGTCATTGATCTCTCTAGTTGGAGAGGTGGGAGCCTGAAATTAAATTTTTTTTTTTTTTTTGGGCAAACAGTAGGTTNAATGTTCAAGAGTTTCGCTAAGAAGTCCTGTAGTCGAATAAAGAGAGGGAGGTCATTGAGTTCTTTGGTCATTGATCTCTCTAGTTGGAGAGGTGGGAGCCTGAAATTCAATTTTTTTTTTTTTTTTTGGGCAAACAGTAGGTCAATGTTCATCAAAAAAGGAAGAATGGAAATTCGATTCGAATTTTTTGAATCTATTCACGAATCGAAAAGGAACTAAAAAATCGACAAAACAGCGATTTGTCGATCTTCGATTTGAAAACGGCGTCTCTACTCTGAAAGGCTACCTGTTCTGAAAATTTTACTCATAGAAGGTCACGCTATGCGCGAAATAAAAATTGTGTCTCTTTGCGCATAACGTCGCATGATATGTTTGCTCTCACTTGAGCAATTAAATCACGGCGATTGCATACAAAGTGGCAAAACAATGTGTTTGTTGTACATTTGTGGCGATTTTCGCTGTCATTGTTCAAAGCAAAATTATACAAGGTTGTGTTGGCAGAACAAAAACAAAAACAACAATGATAAATTATACGCACAATGACCGCGGGAATTACCACTAATGTACAACACACACATTATTTTTACATTTACAAGTACCGCGGCGAAAATTTTATTAGGAGCGTTCCTTATCTCCCAGAAATAGTCAGAAAAAGTCCGAAGTAGTCAGATTTAGTCCAAAAAGCGTTCCTTAACTCGGAAATGACAGCAAAAATAAGAGAGCAACACTCGGTGGGAGTGACTCTCATCAGTCCGAAGTAGTCAGATTTAGTCAGAGGCAAAATCCTGAAAAGTGTCAAACTCAACTGAATTTAAATTAACGGAAATTAAAGAATACGCAAAAAGTGAGAATAATCTAAAAAGTAAAAAAGTGAATTGAAATTGGAAGGAGGCAAAAAATAATTGATATAGAAAGTGTTTATTGTGCTTCTGAAGGTGGTTTGTACATACATTTACATTCTTATTTGACGTTAGCTTTGTTGTTGCCATTCTTTGGACTAAAAATTTGGCTTTTTGCGTTCCTTTACTTCTCCTGTTATTCTCTTTTAGTGAGCGCATTTTCCTTACGCTCTGACATTTTGACACTTGATTTTAGTCCAAAAAGATAAGGACGGTGTGTTAAGCAAACGATGCTTGTTGTTGTCGCCCAGCTACCAGCTCAACTTTTTACTTACCAACAAGGATATCACGACTTGAGATCACAGTTGCCAGAAGTGAGGATGTATCTTCAAAATGAAGATATTTTTATAAATAATCAGAAAAATGTTTACAAATAATAAAACTCCATACAAACAACCTTCTACCATTTACCATTTACTGCTGCACGTGCGAAAGTAGGACAGCTAGAATCCTATTGTCAAATATGGATGGGTAAAAATGAAATGTTGAACTGTGCGCTGTGGTTTGAGGCCGTTGGCATTGGTCTTTTTTTTTGCCGTCAATTTACCTTGCAGGACTGGTAGTTATTAATATTGATTTTTATGAATATGTTTTTTAAATGATTTTGCCTGTCAAAAACATAAAAATACTTGTATGTTTTGTGAATTATTCAAGTAAAACTGTTATGAATTCATGTACGTGTTATTTTTTTTTTAATATTGTGCTATGGTTTTGTATAACAAATAAAATTTTAATAAAAAAGTAAATATTTTTGTTATAAAATCTTCAACATAGATATTTCTAGAGAAAAAAGTTTTTTTCCATTTTCAGTAACCTTTTTACGGTTTTTTGAAGATTTTGTCATCACTTGGAAGAAAATTTGTCTGGTAACACTTCTTCAGATTTAATTTTATTTGTTTCCTAATATTAAGCTTCAGTTTTATCAAGAACTTCTTAATGGGTAGTGGAAAATGGGACGAAAACGTGAATTAGTGTAGCGCGAAAACCTTTCGTATGATTGCGAGAAAAATGAATCCAAGTGTTTGATATGTAAAAAAACTTTTATAGGAAATTACCTATGTAACATGAAAAGACATTTCCAAATGAATCATAAGGAAGAACATGTTCAAACAATTGATCAAATAAAAACCAACGAAAAACAAACGGTTGTGGCAAAAAGGGTTAAATTTAATGTGCAAATGAGTGTACGAGCAGTGAAAGACGCTTGAAAGACGTTTTCTTTTTTTAATTCTAAACCATTCAAAGTTTTAACGGAACAGATATTTGCTGGCCTAGACATACCAGCCGTAACGCGAAGAAACATTCATGAGCTCCTAAATGAAAAATATGACATGGTAATGGAGCAGATGAAAGCTTATTTCAAAGGTAAAATGCTTTCTTTAAAAATAGATACAGCAACGCGTCATCATCGTGGTATACTGGGTGTTAACATTCAGATGTGTGTTAATTCTATGCTTTGCGTACATACATTAGACATGATAGAATTAAATAAAAAAAACACACCGCTTTCAACCTAAAAACCGAGATTGAAGACATTTTAAGAAAATTTGGAATTGAAAAGGCGCAAATTTACTCAGTGACGACAGATAATGGTCGAAATATGGTGAAAGCTGCAGAGCTCTGAATTCCCATAGTGAGGAAACTGAGGTTGTCGAAGATGTCATTGATGAAAAAGCTTTAACCAGAAGTATTGATATTATGTCAATAACACCTGTAAGATGTGCTGCTCATAGCCTGCAATTAGCTGTAAAAGACTTCTTCTTAGATGCCAGATGTGAGGCAACTGTGCAACGTAGCAGAAAACTTATAAAATTATTACGAACTCCCTCGTACAAGTAAGTAAAAATTA
>NW_016161157.1:35490-43172 GCF_001687245.7 Rhagoletis zephyria
CATCTACCACACAGGTCTGACATCTACCACATATTCACGTTTTTGAGTACCTAGTTTTATTTTTGCTCGACATAATTTTCTTAATTTTAAGAGCAAAAATTTTCCAATTCTAAACACCGTATGGTAACAAGAATGATATAATACAAGATTCCGCATTCCCGGCGACGATGACATTTCTCAAGTAAAAGTAAACAAAGCAGAATGGGAGGATAAAATAAACTGTAAAATAGTAAATTCTCTCAATAATAAATTTTTCGACAGGAAACATGGTTTCATTACGTTAAATTTTTAAAATATATGATTTATAAAAAAATTAATAGCGTAAATTAAAAAAAAACGGTGATTTTTGTGAAAATATTAGCGAATTTCAGTGCATCTGAAATTTCTGAGGCGTTGTTTACATTTACTTGAGAATTGTCAAAATCGGCAAATCACAAGTAGCGGTTTCTGTAACGTGCCACATTTGTTCGCTACATCGTGATGTGGTAGAATGAAACGCTGACAGCACTCCGCAAGGTTGCAAAAACATGTATGTTCGAAAAATATTTTGATATGGAAGGATCCGCTTTACACTGTCAAGGAAAAAATTGCCAAAACTCAATGCAATTTTTATCACCTTCAATCTAGCACTTTGTTATACTAAAATTTATTTTTTTAGAGTATAATTAAAAAGTTTGCAATTTGTGTGAAACCTTAAAGAATTTCTTTAATTTTTGTACAAAGTTTGATCCAAAACCTGACATCTACCACATTTTTTTGAAATCTACCACATTTTTTTCCAGATTCTACCACATCGATTTTTTTTTTAAGTCCGAGTGGGCTATGTCCCGGTCACGGTACAATACCTGCCGGGACGCAAAATGTCCCTATTTTTGGCAAGAATTAAATTTAGACATCTCGTTGCAAAAAAGTTTATAACTATTTAAAATATTTACATTTTACTTTTATTTATTTACTAATCGACACTATACGCCGTATAGTAAAAGCAAAATTTGTAATTGTCTCCCGGTTAATATGAGTGAAGTACAAAGTATGTTCGATATTTTTTTTGTTTGGAAGAATCTACCTGCAAAGAAATTCCAAAAGATCAACACTACTTTTTACTAACTTCAAACAGGCACCTTCCCAGTGGGAAAATGTAATGTATGGTAATCGAAAAAATAATCAGTAAAACAACCCTTTTCACATTCGAAAATTCATTTTTTCCCCAGGCCGATGTCCTAGGAAAGTAGGCATTCAATTTTGCATTACCTAGTATCGAGAAATGAATGTGCTTTAATATGAAATTTTTGGAACTTTTTGAATACATTAGAATGCAATTACATATCAGTAATATAATCGAGAACTCATAAAAAATACATTATATTATTTATCATGCATGTAATGCATTACTACTTTTCCGACTGGGAAGTAACATTTAAATAAAAAAACATCCGACTCCAATGTTCATATAAAAATTTAGAAGTACCGTAAAAATTTAGAAGTACCGTTAGTATTTCACAACTCAATGATCGTAACTGAACAAAATCATTATGTACCCATCTTTAAGGTACCACTGTTCGTATAAAAGAGAATTATCGAAGGCCGTGACCTGGTCCAAATTTATCTATTCAATAGTATACATAAAAGAAACCAGACAAAAAATATTCTGACGAATTGATAACCTCCCCCTTTTTTGAAGTCGGTTAATCATCAAGAATTAAACCAGAGATAAAAAATAATAATTAGATATAAAAACTCATACCTTAAAATAAGTACGAACACTTATGTATATTAGGGTGGTCCAAAAACAGTAAAGTCGGAATTGTAATGCTCTCACCCCCTAGGATTGTTCTTTATCGAAAAAAATACCCCTATCTTTTTATTTTGAAATCGAAAAATATTTAGATGTCGCTCAAAGCGCTCAAAGGTTTCCATGTATTTGTAAATGGGAAAAAAGCAAATTTTCATAGAAATGGTATAGAATTATACCATAAAGAAATATTTTTCGATCGGAAAACTTTGCTTCCCTTCAGGAGACTTTCAATAATAATACCCAATTAGCCAATTTAGCCATTTTTTAATATTAACGATTTTTTATTGGTACTCCCATTGCATTTTTCGGGGATTTTGTTGGTTTTGGCGCACCTACAACCTACAATTGCGATGAAAAAATGCTTAAATAAGCAATTGGGTTTTATTACTAGGAATCTCCTGCAGAGAAACAGAGCTTTCCCATAGAAAAATATAGATTTTTAGGAATTTTATGCCATTTCTATGAAAAGTTGTTTTTCCCCGTATAAAAATATAAAAATACGTGGAAAACTTTGAGTGTCCTCTAAATATTTTTTGATTTCAAAAAAAAAATTAGGGTACAATTTTTTTCGGTATAAAACAATCCTAGGGGGTGGTAGCATAAAAATTCCAACTTTACTTTTTTGGACCGCCCTAATATATATACACATAATACTTAATATTATTTGTATGTTATTTATTACTGCTCTTTAAGGTGCACTATGGCAGCCCAGGGACTTCGTCGTGCAGTAATTGATATTGTTACGAGGTGGAATTCGACATTTGACATGCTGAAAAGCCTGTTCTCTTACAGGGAATTTTGCTCGAATCATATTGATGAAAAACTACAGCTCTCTCACGCAGAGTGGAGTGAAATAAGCGAACTGATTGAAATATTGACTGATTGAAATATTGGAGCCAGTGAGTGTTGCAACTAGGGATGTTCCGGGTATCCGGTAGATATCCGGAATCCGCCTTATCCGGTATTTTTTCTGTTATCCGACTATCCGGCCGGATACTGGTTAAAATCCGGCCGGATTTCCAGATTTCCGGATTTCGATTATACAAGATTCTATTTAAAAATTTAGTTCAGGTATTTTTGTTACATTTTCGTAATCAAATTTAATAGTATCTAATTAGTAATTAAGAGTTAAAAATTTATATATNTTTGCCTTAACTTACATTTTTGTCTCCAGGTTTTTTTATTGTTGTTGGATTGACCTCAAATCGTTATGAGAGCGGGAGTAGGAGTGTACCAATAAGAATATACAACAAAAGTATGAAAGTCGTTAGAACTATGAAAGATAGCGGTGGCTGAAATAAAAAGTGTTACATCATGTTACAGTTTTGCTCGTCACTGTAAATGCCACCCGATGCACTAAACCAGACCTGGGCGGCGCCCGCCCCGCGGGCATATTCGCGTATAAATACACGATCTGCTTTAGAAGGCAGCGAAAGCTTCATTCAGCCGCACGACTTGTTCGCAAGCACACGGTGACATCAATTGCACGCACACTACAAAAATTCTCTGTCGAAGCTGCCCACCTCTGTACTAAACACTATTTTTGAGTTCACCGAGGAAGGTGGTTCACAGAGATAATTCATTGCCAAAGTAAAAAATTTTTTGGAAGTTCTTTGCGACTATAATAATAATAGAATTGGTGCTTACACATTTGTTAGTGATTGGCCGGGCTTCTCCTCCGATTTGTGGGGTGCGTGATGCTGTTACACAAAGCGGAGGGACCTAAAGTTTTACGCCGACTCCGAACGGCGATTGTATTTTTATGAGAAGCTGTTTTCATGGCAGAAATACACTCGGAGGTTTGCCATTACCTCTCGAGGGGCGACCGCTATTTGGAAAAAACTTTTTTTTTGTTTTTTATGTTGGGTTGAACCGCTACGCCACAGCGGCCGTCTATGATTCCACCCAATTAAAGGAGCTTTCAGTAGAGTTCGGCGTTTTTCATATGATTCGGCAGATTTCTCCAAGCTAACTGATTTCTATTTTCGAGTTATTTAGTCCACCATCTGCCCAGTTTTTAGATTTTCTGATGTCAGAAAATAAAACGAGTTTTGAAACGTGTGTCACAAAATATTGCAACAATGAATCCTTACGGGGNTTCGGCAGATTTCTCCAAGCTAACTGATTTCTATTTTCGAGTTATTTAGTCCACCATCTACCCAGTTTTTAGATTTTNATTCGGCAGATTTCTCCAAGCTAACTGATTTCTATTTTCGAGTTATTTAGTCCACCATCTGCCCAGTTTTTAGATTTTCTGATGTCAGAAAATAAAACGAGTTTTGAAACGTGTGTCACAAAATATTGCAACAATGAATCCTTACGGGGCGATTCGGGAAGCGAAACGATATGTAACCATGCAACAACCACGCGTTTTGTCTTAGCGGCGTTCATTGCTGTTTATCTTTTGTCTTTGACTTTTCTCCTTTATTTACCAAAAATAGTCCATAAATCCGGGTTGCAGACGGAGGAGTTATCTATTTAATGCAAGATTATATCATAACTTGGATTTCAGAGTGGACATTTTGTATTCTTAATTACGTATTGGATAGTTCAACTCGAAAAAGCAGAAATTCTAGCTAAACAAAAAACCTATTATAACATTATGAAATTTATTAAGTGCAAGAGCCTACCGGATATCCGATCGGATATCCGAATCCGGCTCTTATTTTTTACAGGATATCCGGGATCCGGTTATCCGGCAAAATCTCTATCAGGCACATCCCTAGTTGCAACGTTAAAACTGCAATCCAGCCAACTTCTTTTAGGAGACTTCTGCATTTTGTGGATGCAATTAAGGCTGCAATTGCAAGCCAACAACAGTGTAAATGGTCAATTGCTCTTCAAGTGCTTCGAAAGACGCGAGCTACTAATATTCGATAATACATCTGTGCTGTCTTGTATGTATTTGGACCCTCGCATATGGCGCCTTATAATTACGAACCCCATAAAAATGATGTATGCCAAGACATTTTGAAACAACTAATTCGACACATGATCTATTTGAAAGTAATATTAATGATTTTTATCTTCTTATGGAAATTCTCATAATGTTCTTTTATTTTAAAGAATAATGGTGCACACGAAATTACAAACGAGGCAAATTATAGTCAAGAGTCGTTGCCATTACCAGTGCCAAACGAAGATTCAAATCACGAAGTGCAGCAATCACATTCGCAAAGGTCAACTTCTTTGCTTAAATCATTTTTGAATGCGATTGAGGTTTCACCTGCAGACGAGGAATCATGAGATGAAGAGCAAGATGTCGAACTAAAGAGGGTGTTTAACGAAATAGAAAGCTGTGCGCCAAAACCAATTGACTTAACGATTAATGTGATGGACTACTGGAAAGAAAAACGATATGTATATCCATACCTTTGGTTCATGGCGCAAGTAATTCACAGCGTGCCAGCCACGTAAGTTAGGTTAGGTTAGGTTAGGTTGAAGTGGCTGCTAGGCCCAGAGGGCGCCAGCACACTTAGGCCCGATCAGGGCCCATTGTGATACCACATGGATCCAAAAAAAACCCCTACTCCTTAAACCAGTTTGTGGAGTCTGCAAACCTTAGCAACTGCCGTATTCCAAACTTAGCAGTCGCGCTTAGATCGTCTAGAAGACCTGTACCTAGGAATTTCTGTCTTCTCCTGCCCAGTGCTGGGCAATCGTCGTGGCAGCTCCTGCAGTAGTCGTTGTGACAAACCCCGAGGCGTTCTGCGTGCCTTCCTATCAGAATATGTCCTGTGAGCAGACCAATGGCCAGTGACATATCGCCTTTATTGAGAGTGAGAATTTCTCTCGATCTCCGTACATCCCATTTTGGCCATGTAAGCTTCGTTGTATTACAGTTTTCAGTGCGCTCCCATCTGGAGGCCGCTTCTTCAAGGAAGTTCTCTCTTAGCAAGAGCTTGCAGGAAGCGAGTGGCATACCCACCCTCTTCCAGGCTGATGAAAGTGGAGAGCAAGTACCCGCCCTTGCAAGCTCGTCTACCTTCTCATTTCCTGGTAGTCACTGTGCCCCGGTACCCATACCAGGTACAAAGCGAACTGCTCTGCCATCACGTTAAGTGATTTGCGGCAGTTGGCAACTGTTTCCGAATTTATAGTGACAGAGTCAAACGCCATAAGGGCCGCCTGACTTTCTGAGTATATATATATTTCCGTAGTGGCGATAACAGCTAGTTTTAGGCTGTCAACGGCTTCTTTTATGGCTGCCAATTCGGCTTGAAGGACACTACAGTGGTCAGGTAGTCGGAATGATCTTTTTATTCCCAATTTCTCCGAGTACACGCCTCCTCCTACCCTATTTTCTAGTTAGAAGCCGTCCGTGTAGAATCTTATGGCATCTCTAGACCCCGGAACTCCTTCGAGCCATGATTCCCTGCTAGGTAGCGTTACGCTATAACCTTTAGTGAAAGTGAGCCTTGGTACACAGTAGTCCTTTGTACTCGGTAGTTGTCGGTTTCTCAGAATTGTAGTGTGACCACAGTGAGCCGCTTTACAGCTTTTAAGCCCCTGTAGTCTTAGGGCTGCAAACGCAGCGTATTGTCGTCCCATAATATCTATGGGTATGATGTTGAGGATCGTATTCATTGCCATAGTAGGTGTTGTGCGGAGAGCACCACTAATGCAGATCAGGGCCGTTCTCTCCACTTTTTGTAATTTAATTATGTTTACTTTCTTCTCCAGCACTGGCCACCATACCACTACCCCGTACAGAAGTATGGGCCTCACCACGACGGTGTATATCCAGTGCACTAGCTTCGGGGTTAAACCCCATTTTTGGCCGATTGCTCTCCTGCAGCTGTATAGGGCAACCGTGGCCTTCCGCACCCGCTCTTCGGTGTTTTGAATCCAGCTTAATTTTTTATCTAGGACTATCCCCAGGTATTTAGCAGATTCGCTTAATTTTAGTGTGGTCTGTGCCAGCCTTGGTGTTATCAATGGGGGGATTTTGTACCTTCTTGTGAACAGTACAAGTTATGTGTTGCTTGGGTTTACCCCTAACCCGTTATTTTTTGTCAAACTCTCGACTTCCTTCAGTTTTACCAGCATAACGTCACATAGAGTCTGTGGAAATTTCCCACTTACTGTTAGTACAAGATCATCCGCATACGCAATAAACTTACAGCCACCCCCCTCCATGCCACACAGCAGTGAGTTTACCGCTGCTACCCATAATAGAGGGGATAGGACTCCCCCTTGCGGGGTGCCCCTCTCTACGAACCTGGTCAACGATAACCCCGCCAGCTCCGCCCGGACCACCCTGCATCTCAGCATTTGGTTTACGAGCGCAACTAAGCGCGAGTCGATGCCCAGGCCCGTCAGTGCTGCCGTTATCGCGCCCGGCATGATGTTGTTAAAGGCGCCCTCTATATCCAGGAAGGCTGCTAGCGTATATTCTTTGATGTCTAGTGATCTCTCTATATACGACACTATTTCATGTAGCGCCGTTTCTGTAGATCTACCTTTCGTATAAGCATGTTGTGTGGTAGAGAGTCTATCACCAACCGACTCTCTGATACGGACCTTCACCAGTCTCTCCATAACCTTCAGTTGAAATGACGACAAGATGATGGGCCTGAAATCCTTTGGGTTATTGTGAGACACCTTCCCTGCCTTGGGGATGAACACCACTCTTGATTCCCTCCACTTTCTAGGGATATGGTTAAGAGCTAATACTCCCTTAATTATAGCGTGTAGCCACGCTGAGCTTAGCTGAAGTGTTTGCTGCAGCTGTATGGGGGCAATGCCATCCGGACCTGCTGATTTATAGGGCTTAAATGTCCCAATAGACCAGATGACCTTTTCCCTAGTGAGGAAATCTCCAGTGACCGAAAGATCCCCAGTTAGATGTGGCTGTACCGGCATGCTATCCGTGGCACCCGGGAAG